>NC_060268.1:175123782-175178626 GCF_021613505.1 Equus quagga | reverse complement strand
TAAAAATGTAATTAGTGGGGCCAGCCCTGTGGCCGAGTGGTTAAGTTCGTCGTGCTCTGCTTCAGCAGCCCAGGGTTTCACTGCTTCAGATCCTAGGCGTGGACATGGCACCGCTCATCAAGCCATGCTGAGGTGGCATCCCACATAGCAGAGCCAGAAGGACCTACAGCTAGGATATACAACTATGTCCTGCAGGACTTTGGGGAGAAGGAGAAAACAGAGAAAAACAAATGAAAAACAACAAAAAAAGACTGGCAACAGATGTTAGCTCAGGTGCCAATCTTTAAAAAAAAAAACGTAATTACTGATCAAAAGAATAAGACCAGGGGCCAGTCTGGTGGCATAGTGGTTAAGTTTGTGCACTCTGCTTTGGCTGCCTGGACTTCACAGGTTTGGATGATGCAGACCTACACACTGCTCATCAAGCCATGCTGTGGCGGTGTCCCACATAAAATAGAGGAAGATGGGCACAGATGTTAGCTCAGTGACAATCTACTTCAAGCAAAAAGAGGAAGACTGGCAACAGATGTTAGCTTAGGACCAGTCTTCCTCACACACACACACACAAACACACACACACAAAACAAAAAAAAAAGCCAGTAAGCCCATGGCTGGCCTCCAGTTGTAGGCTAGCCTCAGGTCCACAGACATCAGGGGCTGGCCTGGTCAACCTTTGGTGGGCGTGTACCGAGGTGCTGGAGGGTCTGGTGTTCTCCGTTATATAGGGCATGCTGAAATTACCACAGGGTCTTAGAGAGGAAACCCACAACTGAGGCAATAAAAATGGTAGAGGAACTAAAGGCCCCAAAATGTTAGAAGTTAAGGGCATAGGACAATTTCAGAAGAATATAAGAGGAACGAATCTGGAGAGAAATAACAAAACCTTCAAAACCAACCAGCCAAACAGCCAACCCACCAACCACCTCCGAGAGCACTTTCCTCTGCTAGACATTAACAAGAAGTATGCGGATTTTCTTCCTAGAGATTTTCCTTTCAGACGCCTGTGGAATATTCTGGCTCTTGTGTAATAATGTGTAGTTCCTTCCTCTAAGGGGCCGTGGTGAGTGCTGCAGGATCTGATATGGATTGAGGTTTTTCATCATCTATATTAGTTAGAGGTGATGAAGTAAACTTGGTTTGAAATTTTTATTCTTCTGGAGATTGCCCTGGATTGCTGAGGCCCAGGAGAAATTTCAGACCAAAAAATCAGCTGGAATGAGGCAAATATTTGTACAAACTTAGGGTCAGTGAGGTGAGAAGTGTGTTGACTCAAAGAGAACATGGAGGTCCGCACCAAATGACTTGTCTTGTGAGGACATGGCAGTAGATGAACAGAGCCTCTATTTTTTACATAATAAAAAGAAAGAACACCCACGCCTTTCCATATCTGGCAAATGTTTTCACATTGGTTCATTCCACTCTGAGTGATCCCCACACGTGGACATTGGACAAGTGCAGGGTTGTTTTAGTCAAAAAATGCCCTTTATTACAAAATACACTTAAAATGAGCTTAGCAGCAATCAATAAGCATATCCTTAGCCTTTGTCTACTTGGAAAAATCAATTGGGTTGAAAAGACAGAGTATTAACATGCAAAGGAACTGTCCATACATTACACAGTGATAGGTTCGTTACAGGACCGAGTGCAAAGTAAACGAAGATTCAAAGGGGCCGCCCCTCATCCAGAAGGACTCCCTCAGACTCGCCAAACCGCCAAAGGTGCAAAACCTTACAACTCTGGTAGTGCTTTATTGTTAGAAGAAAAAATCCATTTCTCTTAAAGAGAAACAATTAGATTTTTTTAGAGCATTTTTTTCCTTTGTTGTTTTCAATATGCCTTGTTTTATTAATTAATTTTTAGAAATGACTAGATTTTAAAACACCAAATCTAAGGTAATTTATCTCATCAGTAGTTTCTTCATTAACTTTCTTGCCTATAAAGATAAAATTTCATTAAAGCAAGCGCCACCTAGCCTGCTATTTTGGGGTGGGAGAATTGCAATGAACACATTGCCCTAAATTGCTCTTGGCTCCACAGAACTAGGAAAACAGCCAGCGCACAGCTTCTCAATAGCACATCAGGAGGGTGAACACTCACCTCTAACTCAGTAGGATGAGCGGAAGGTGCCTGCCCACTCCACCTTCTGCTTCTCTGCCCCTTAAGCAGGTGGGTGTCTAGGGAGTTCTGGGGTTTACTTGGTTGGTGCTGCTATATTGGGGTGCTGGGGAAGTTGAACAGGAACATGGACTTTGGCGCTGGAACCATTTGAACACTCAAGTTTTAGTGTGTGACGAAAATCCCCTGGGGGATTCTGAAACCGGCAGATTCCAGGCCCCAGGTCCAGTGATCTGACTGGGTCAGGAAATCTGCCTTTTTACAAGGACCTCAGGCGATCTGGGGGCAAAAGGCCCAGGAGACGGCTGTTCCACTCTTCCTGAGGATTTCATCTGTCTTTACGCCATTAGTAATTACATATGACTCCCAGATTTCTATCTCCCACCCTAATCCTTCTCTTGCTTTTAGACATAAATTTCCAAGAGCCTGCAGGACACCCTGCCGGGCTAGATCTGACAAGAATCATCCCTAATGACTAGGAAATTCTGGGAATGGTATTTCACAGTCCGCACTTTTAAGACTCTTCAAGTTATCCTAAAAGCACAGTGAAGACACGGCTATCGAGAATAGAAGAGGTACGATGGCAGACTTTTGATAAATGGTAGAATTTCCATTTAAGGGAAAAGAAACCAGAAGGGTCAGCCAAAAGGAGGAGTTGTTTTGTCAAAAAGCAAAAGAAGCAGAGAGCCTTAGGAAGAAGAGGGGAATCCGAAACTAGAGAGTTTGGAACTGACTAAGAGGCCACCAATTAAGGGTAAAAAGACAACTTTTGAGAACACTGTTTTGTTTTGTTTTGTTTCTTCAGTCATATTGTTGACACTTGGAACCGATTTTTTTATTGTGGTAAAATTTGGTTTATAACATTACATAAGTTTCAGGTATACATCACTATATTTCGATTCCAGTGTAGATTACATCATGTTCACCACCCAAAGAGAGAACATTGTTTAAATCCACTGACAAAAGTGGGCGCCAGGCAGAGATTAAAGGAGCAGGCTGTGAGGACGAGAGATTGCTGCAGTGATGGCAACCACTGTGCATCCTTTCAGTGCTGAGCAGCAGTGGCTCACGGGAAGCTTAATTTTTTTTTCCACTTTTTTTTTTTGTTTTTTTGAGGAAGATTAGCCCTGAGCTAACTACTGCCAGTCCTCTTTCTTGCTGAGGAAGCCTGGCCCTGAGCTAACATCCGTGCCCATCTTCCTCTACTTTATATGTGGGACGCCTGCCACAGCATGGCTTTTGCCAAATGGTGCCATGTCCGCACCCGGGATCCGAACCGGTGAACCCCGGGCCACCGAGAAGCGGAACGTGTGAACTTAACCGCTGCGCCACTGGGCCGGCCCCATGGGAAGCTTAATTTTTAAGGATGGGGAGACTTGAACACTTTCGTAGATTGAAGGAGGGAGCCAACTGGGCTAAGGCTACAAATGGAATTGAGAGAATAACGACAAAGTTCTTTTTTTTCTCCCCGAAGCCCCAGTACGTAGCTGTCTATCCTAGTTGTAAGTCCTTCCAGTTCTTCTATGTGGGCTGCCGCCACAGCATGGCTACTGACCGACAGGTGGTGTGGTTCTGTGTCTGGGAATGGGACCCGGGCTGCTGAAGTGGAGCGCATCGAACTTTAACCACTAGGCCATCAGGGTGGGCTCGATGACAAAGCTCTTAGAGGAGGTCTTTACCCTTTTTTTTTTTTTTGGTGTGACACTCAGACTCACTGACTGCTCTTCTCCATAAAATCTGATTTAACAGGCAATAATTTAATTGAGTTAGCAAACTTTTTCCTAAAGGGCCAATAGTAAATATTTTGGGCTTTGTGGGCAAGAGGTAAAATTGAGGACGTTATGTACATATTTAGATCTATTTAAAATGTTAAAAAAAAAAAAAAGAATTTAGTCTGTAGGTCGTAACAAAATCAAGCAGGGGGTTGGATCTGGCCCACAGGCCATGGTTCGCTCATCAAATTTAAACTATGGACCTGGGTCCTTCAACCTGAGTAGAAGTTTTGAATTGTCTTTTTACCTTGAAACAAATGTTTCATGTCCAAGGAAATATTATGTTTGAATACCTCAGGTCAAATCACATAAAATCAAATTACAACTAAAGACAGGATGTTAACCCCAAGGCCAGTGCAGATGGCCCAGTTGGTACCTGAATGTGAGAAGCCCTCCCAGTGAATTCCTGCTTGGACGGGCGAGACATCCACCGCCTTGTGGAGGAGGGTCTAACCCGGTCAGTGCTATTCAGCCACGGAGCTCAGACAGTCAAGGCGTTAGGTTTCAGATCCCTTTTTGGGCCTCTCTGTGTCAGAGTCTAGTCTCCTGTGTGGCTGAATGGAGCTGCCTACTTGGCTGGGGCTATTTGAGAAAAGCAGAAAAATGAGTTAAAGGGAAAATAATGTGAAAAAGTGAAAAATTTCAATAATCCTATAGTTAGCTTTAATTTTACTTATTTTCAATCACACAAGGAATATCATATTTATTTAATTACAATTACACAAGTACTATTATATCCCGTTGTAAAAATTCAAACATAGATGACGCCAATGACCCCCACAGCTGCTTTCTTGACCCCCAGTCCCAACGCAGGCCCCCAATGCATCAGTGTGGTGACCATACTTTCTGAGTTTTTTCTAAGAATTTATATACATGCTTGTACTTACGGAAATAAGTAGGTTTGTACTGTTCTGTATAAAGAGTATGCAATTTGTAATTTTTTGAAACAATGTGGCTTGGTGATGACTTAATCTCAGTAAGTGGATCTACCTTATTCTATAAACTGCTGCACAGGCTTGTGTCGTGTGTATTTCTATGGTTTATTTACTCTCCTACGTAGCCATTTCTAATTTTTCACTACTACACACCACATGCCCTGAAGTCTGGGACATGCCTTCTGTCCATCCTCCCAGAAGCACGGACCCACACAGCCCAGCTCCCCATGTCCTTGTTGACAATTTGTAATTTATACTTTTATTTTCTAATTAACCAAAGTTATTTAAAGTTATGGTTAGCTTTCTTATATCCTATTTTTTCGTTGTTTGTTTACTTACCATTGCGTATAGTGAAGGTCGCCTGTAAAATTTTCTTTTGGAATGTGTAAATATTTCTTTTGTGGCAAAATTCTAATGACCATTCATTTGCATTTGAAAAGACACAAAAAGTTCTTCCTGTATCAAACTTGTTAATTCGGCTATCCAAATCCTATCCGTTCTTACCTTTTCCTACTTGACTTGTTGATTCTCAATCCGTGCCTACAATTATGGCTTTGTCGGTGTTTCCGTTGCCTCTACTGGTTTTGCTCTGTCTAGTTCCTAGTTATGTCCTTAGGCACATAAAGTTCTGATGATTGGACCTTCTTGGTGAACGCTTCCTGTTTTATTATGAGATATCCATTTTTATCCTTTGAAATTATTTTTGCCTTTAATTCAGCTTTGATATTAACATTGCTATTCCCGCTTTCCTTTTTGGAGCGTCTGTATGGTCGTCTCCCATCTCTTTATTTCGAATTTCCTGTGCTGTGTTTTTAAGTGTTTCTAACTTTATGTGGCTGGGATTTATTTTCCTTTCTTTCCATCTTAACATCTGTTATTTGTAATAGGTGAGTTTAACCCATTTATACCTATAAGTGCTGCTATGTTTGGCCATATTCCTACCTCATTTTGTTTTCTATTTAAGCTCTTGTAAAGTTAGGGTTTTTCCTTTATCTTGTGAGCTATCCGTACAAACAGCAAATCAAACACCCTGTAGCCACCTGCTTAGGTTTTTATTATGCTGTCATTCTTCCTGCCTCGGGGTAGCTTTCTGCTAACTCTGAACCAGAGGACATTTGTTGTTTCCTTAGTTCCCCTTGCCGGTACCTTTCTCCCCACTCTCTGCACCCTTCTAGTATGCGTCCTCCTGCGCCCTCTGCTTTCTCCCAGAACATGCATGCTCCCACCTCACCTATGTGTCCGTCTTGTAGGCCACGTTCTCAGCTAGCTTCTCTGCTCGATAAGATCTAAAATACATCCCTGAAGAATTATTAGCTAATAAAGGGCTAGCTGGTAGTGCCATTTTCCTGGAAGGCTTCTGCAGATTAACAAACCTAAAGACTCAAAGGAATGAATCGGGGAGGGCCAGTTTGACTCACTTCTGTCATGTACCAATTAAGCATCTTATTTAACCTCTCCATGCCCCTGTCTCCTTGCCTGTAAAATGGGCTAACAAGACTACCTACCACGTGGGGCTGCTGTGAGGGATTATGTGTCAAGAGGCTAGAATAATGGCTGGCACATGATGAGAGCTCAAGAGATGTTAGCACTTAGGTTAGCATTCTAACGGATCTAAAGAAACACTTGCATAGGGGTGGCCTTGGTAGTTTTTCACTCAGTCTTTGTGTGAGGATGCGCTAACGAGAACAGAAAAAAGACAACTGAGATAATCACACATTTCAATAAGGATCTGGTCTTTCTCACCTTTGCAGGGCAGCGTGGGGCCCACAGCACCTTGGACCTTTGGACCCAGTGACGCACTTGTCACTGAATAACAAAAGAAAAAGGGGACTGATATCCAGATTTCTCAAACAATGTAGGCCATAGCAGGGAACAGATAGGCTGAAATCTCCTAGGATGTCAGACCGCAGAGTACCACTGAGCAAAAGGGGCAATAACATAAGCTTCCCAAAAGCTATTCCAGAAAGCACAGGCATACAGGCCACCAGAGAAGGTCTGCACTGTGAGGAGGTACTCACAAGAGGGGACCTCTCTCCTGAGGAGCTGCTTATTTTGCTTTGAAAAAAAAAGGGTCCTCTGGTGAAACTTTCTTTAGCATCGAGAATTTAAACTTGGTCTACATGATAAGACCTCTTCTCTGAAAACAAACAAAATTGGCTTACATGAGAGACAAGCTATCAGCATGATCAGCAAGTGTTAAATCTATCTTGCAGGAAGATTACACTATTGTCTTGCTTCATCTGTACGTGTAACAAACAATTCTGCTATATCAGAGTCATGAAATTCTCCAGTTAAGTTTGTCCTTTATTTTTTCATTCTTCACAGAATACTGATTTTCTAATACTGAACACAGTCTGATATGTACCATTACAACAAAACTGGCACTTTACGAAGACCAGCCAAAGTACATCAGCAAGGATATAACTAATGCATTTACAAATCACATCACAACCACAAAACCAAATGATTGCACATAATAATCTTCACATTTGACACATGAGCCCCACCCTGGGAGAGCTAATTCTTTGGCAGGTGATTAATATGTCTAAATAATGACATTGATCAATCTTAACATTTCTGAAATGTTAATTCTTTATCAGTTAAATCTAAAATAAATCAATAAGAGTATTAAAATATAACAAGCATAAAATCCAAAATTTGTTGAACAAAGACAATGTTCAATAGTAGGAAGAGCACTGAATTGGGAGCCACTACATTTGGATCCTTGTCTGGTCTGTCCCTGGCTGTTGACCTTGGGCAAGTATTCTGGGCTATGAATCCTTCACTTTTAAAATGAGAGTTAGCTGGATGGTCCTCTAAGGTCTTTCTAGGTTTAACTTTCCATAATTCTAAAATCTTTGACACTGATTCGTTTTGGGCTGTAAAATGAAATCTCTAACAATACTAACTCGGCAGTTGGGTTGAATCCAGCTCTGCCCATCAAATATGGTTGAGTGGTTCCCTGGTGCTTGTATTCAAGTCTCTACCTTCTGAGCCCCATGACAGCCCAGCCCCAAATTAACAATAATGGCAGGTTTTAGGAGGTGAACAACATCGTACTCCACAAAACACAAACTCAAGACAGACAAATTACACGCTTTCCTTTGTTAAAATAAGGTTTTATTCAATTATTTGACCTACAGAGTTATACCCTATTTTTCACCTATTCTCAGGTATTTAGAACCAGAACTTTAAGATTTTTCTAAATAAATTTTTATCAGTTTCTACCTAGTTTAGCTACTTAGAATCTATCTATCTACTCTATAAAATTGCCAACTATAACAGAGATTTCTGACTGATGCCACAAAATACAGATTTAATAGGAATATCAAATAGCCATATCTGTAAGTAATAGTTCAAATGTCTGTATTGTTCCAAATGCTGATAGAGTGAAACTTCTGTATACCCTAAAGCTAGAATGACAACACTTACAGAACTTTAAAAATAGTTTTGTAGAAAATATGGGGGCATTTCTTCCCAAATTTTAAAAAATGATTTCCTGTACCTAAGTTAAGCAGACTGGAAAGTAAAACAGAAAGGTCTACCCCACGATCCGAGACTAAGGGCTCAGATCCCCCAAAAGCACAACAGTTTAAGATTTTACACCAGCGACATCAGGGAGGGGCCCCACTGCTGTGGATGTCAGTATTCTGCATCGATGTGCTTGGCAATGGTGTTCAGCTGAATATTTGAAGTTCCTTCATATATTGTACCTTAAACAAAAGGGAGCAAAAGAAACACTAAGCAGCGGACCCACAGTAAAGTGTCTACACGAGAAACGGCTCTACAAACACTACGTCTGCATTTGCTACAAAACTGTTACTAGCAACATCATTCAGGGTCACCTGAGTATGGTATTATTTGACAGTGATCTTGCCTCACAGATAATTTTCCAGTCGGAAACTGGATTCTCATTCCAGAACCAGGATTAAACAGCTGAAGTTTTCCATTCCTAAACTATCCACGCGCAAGCTCGGCTGGCTCCTCGGAACAGGGACCCGCAGTCGTGCTGCGTTTCCGTCCTCCGGGCTGCAGAGCAGCATCGGACGCTCAGGCGTCAGGAGGCACTTAGCTGCTCAGATTACAACTTAAGCTTCGAAGATGGCATTAAAGTAATCAAAATATTAGCACTTTTAGTAAAAGAAAAATTAAGACAGTAGATTCTGTTGTGGTTTTACTAAACGGCTTGTTGAGGCATTTAAAAAAGCAACTTAATGTTTTAAAAAATATAAATCCATTTTTTTTGAAGGAAGAGGTGGGGAGCCACAGTAAAGAAGAGGGCTGATACACATCATAAAATTGCTTTTGCCAAGCCACCAGTAATATAAAATCAAACAAAGACAACGGCCCACATACCTAGAGAGGCAAATAAAAGAAAACAAAATAAAATGTAAATCATCTATTTACCAATCTTGGCATCTCGGAAGTACTTTTCCACAGGGTAAGCTTTGACGTAGCCCGCTCCTCCCATCCAGTCGATACATTTACTAGTTGTTCGTCCCGCGATCTACCGAGACCAAGCAGCAAATCACACGCGGAAACCACGTACCTTACGCATCATGACAAACACTCCTGTGGAAGGCTTTCAGTCACCCCGGACTCACCATTATTGGCAAATGGAAGGATTAAAGTTATTTTATAAACTAGCAGTGTCTCTTTGGGCCCATTCTTTACTATTTGTGTAAAATATCCTATTAAGTCACAAAATTCCTATTTTTTAAAGAAAATTAGGGTACTGTTCAGACATACACTTGCTGACAGTGATCATTTATTCAGCAAATGCTTATCAAAGGCCTCCTTTACATGGTGTACTCTGCCAGCCACTGGGAACACAAGGGTGGAGGCTGGCCAGTCACGGCCCTTGTGGTCATTTGGAGAGACACACATTTAAGCAACAATTATAGAAACTGATAAAATGTATGAGGCAAAAGATGACTTGCTGAGAAAGTTAACAGGATTTAGTTGGGGGGATGCTGTGAGCATATGACAGCTTAGCTGAGACCTAAAGGACAGTTAGGGGACATTTCAAGTTGAGGAACACGTGGAAATGCTCCAAGGAAAAAAATGGGTTTATTAGCCTCAAGGACCCAAGAGATGGCCAGTGGGCTGGGATCAGGGCAAGCTGTGAAGAGAGAAGGAGAGGCAGGTGGACCTCACACGATGGCGAGCAGTTTGAATATTGTAATGGCTCCCCAAAGATGTCCACACGCTAATCCCCAGAAACTGTAAGTATGTTTGTTACCTCACATGGCAACAGTTAAGGACTCTGAGATGGGGGCGTTATCCTGGGTTCTCTGGGTGGGCCCAATGTAATCACAAGGATCCTTAGAAGGGACTGAGGGAGGTCAGAGGGCAAGAGTCAGAGATTTGAACATGCTACACTGTTGGTTCCAAAGATGGAGGAAGGGGCTACAAGCCAATGAATGCAAGTAGCCTCTAGAAGCTGGAAACAGCACGGAAATGGCTTCTCCACTGGAGCCTCCAGGAAGGCAGCTCTGCTGACACCTTGATTTTCTACCAGTATACTCATCTCAGGCCGCTGACCTCCAGAACTGTGAGACAGCAAAACTATATGTTTAGGCCACTAAATTTTTGGTAATTTGTTAAAAGCAGCAATAGGAAACAAATACAAATATTGTTCCATTTGTTTTGAGAAGCCACTGAAAGGTTTACAGTTGGAGAGCGACATGGCCTCATGGACACTTTGAAAAAGGAGACCGGACTGGAGGAAGCCAAGGGGCCTCTGGAGCAGGCAGAGAGCGACTGCAGTAGTGTGGTCAAGAGGTGATGCAGCTTGGACCAGACAGGTGGCAGCGAAAAGGGAGAGAAACATATACATTCAAGAAATATTTAGGAGGTAGAATCCTCAGGAACTGATGACGGATTCAATGTGGGGGATGAGGGAAAGGAGGGTGTCAAGATGACGCTCAGGTTTCTGACTGGAGCAATGGGGTAGGGAGGTGAATGGAAACTGGATCTAATAGCCTGGAGCTCAGAAGGGAGGGTGAGTCAGAATACTGAATGTTAGGGCTCAAAAGGATAAATGAATATTTGGGTCATGGAATGAATAAGGCATACCCCCGAGGCTGGCAAATAGCAGCCCAGTGATTTGGCTAAATTCTCCAGCCAAAGTCTAAGATGTTAAATATAAAGTACGTATATATGAACAGAAAGCATTAAAAGCATGGACTATCTCTTCTTGGTGTTTTTATTTCACGTCATTTCCCATGGCATTCACTTTGCCCCAACCTGCAAGTACGAGATGAGGCTCATCCATTTATTTATTTATGATTATATTATGGTTTATGATGGGTGTTCTACCTGAACTGGGTGGCACAGTTTCCAGTCAAGATCCTGTGAAAACACTGAGATCTCACAGAATTAAAGCGCTTTACTATGGAAGCTTTACAGTTTTGCTTTTCTGTTCTAGGAACTGGAAACTCTGTTATTTTACTTGAAAAACAAATGATCAAACAATATTCCAAAGTGCAAAGGTTAATAAATATCTATCTGAAAAAAAATGAAGGTTGAATTACTTTTTTTTTTTTTTTTTTTACCTCTGATGCATAGTATTTGGCCATAGATGCTTCTTTTATGAACGGCCTTCCAGCTTCCGCAAGCCTGGCTGCGTTGTATGTTAGTAATCTTGCAGCTTCCAGCTGAGTGGCCACGTGAGCCACTTGGTGTTGGAGCCCCTGTTAACATTCAGGCCCAAGTTAGAGAATTGCGATCTCCAAAAACACAGCTTATCCTCAAAGTCCAGCCTGGATATGGAATACTAACCGACTCAAAATATACCCCAGAGGCAATTCACATTCACTCTGTAAAAATTCTTTAAAATCTGTAATTTAAAATGAACATGACACTACATATATTCTTTCTTAGAAAAATTTCAAAGATCATGTAATTCTTTATAATTGTCAAGATTTAAAAAATAAATTATCACAGAATTAGGTTTAAAAATTTGACTGTTATAGTTAATAATTATTTTCAATCCTTTTTATGATCAAAATTCAGCTTAAACTAAATCCCAGCAAAGCAAAAATTTGAATTTTTTTTATTTGCTTGAAGTAATAAAATTTTGATTCTGCATATAGCCTCAGGGCATTAAAAGATGTTAGCTGCAAAGTAACGAAGGAATATTTGAAGCACCAATTTCCTCTAAGTAACTACTGAATTGGCTCCACTGCGGTACCCACGAACAGGTACCAGTTTCTCTAGGGCTATAGAAAACAGAAGAATAACTTGAAAAAGAAACATCCTAAAGAAATCACCACGACTCAAACTTTAGAGGGTGATTAGGCACACAGTAAATGTTAGTCAAAGAAAGAAATGAGTACATGAGTGAGTGAGAATATGAATACTAATAGTTTCTACTTGTAAACAATTTCCTGCAAATATGGTCATAGATATACTTATTAAAAACTCAAATGTTTCTCATGCCTAACATACCCGTCTGCCCAGATATTCACTGAGCACCTACGATATGCCAGGCAGTGTGCTGAGCAACAGAGACATCATGCTGACCGTCACACTCAGAGTTCCTTGTGCTTATGACTTATATAGCCCAGCAGGGAGAACAGATGGTTAAATAATTATGACATTGTGTGATGAATGCTAAGTCAGGGAATCCCAAGGCAATTACTCAACAATCCCAGGGATGGCCTTTCCTAAACAAAAAGGAGGGATGAGCTAGAGAAAAACAATACTGCTCGCAAATACCTGATAAGATTCTCCTCCTCCTTCTACAATATTTAATATGCAAAAAAAAAGACTACATTACATGTATATAGGTTGTGCAGCATAACAAAAAACTGAACACCCACTAACCTATGTGTAGAGCAAATATCTTCTTCCTTATGATTTGTCTTTTTACTTTGTGGAATCCTTTGAGGAAAAAAAATTTGGTAGCCAAATTCACCATTCTTAATACCTTTTATAATTAGTCCTTTTTGTGTCTTGTTTTCAAAATTATTTTCCTACTATAAAGTGATAAAGATACTCTCCTACGTTTTCTCCTAAAACTTAGAATTTTGCTTTTTATGTTACATCTTTAGTATATCTGAAATCTATTTTCTGTGTATGGCGTGAGGTAGGGATCTAGCTTCCTTTTTTTTCTGCAGGGAAAGAATATTCCCACTCAGTGATATGCCACGCCATTTCTATCATGGAGTTTCCAGACATGCAGGGATCTATTTCTGAACTTTGTGTTTCATGCCATTAGTCAATTTGTCTACTTCTATGCCAATATCACCATTCTAGAAATTGCTTATGGCTTGTTAAGTGCAATGGAGAGATGCTAATTATTTTTGAAAAGTACATTCGTTCTATTAAACTGACGGTCACCATCAATGTTGTCTACTTTAGTGACCATATTAGGCACCATGAGAGGCAGGAAAGCAACTTTGGCAGGTCTGTTGCCCTACAAGAACGCACCACCATGAATACTGGTACCTAACTACACTGTGAACATGGGGCCTGGCACCGAGAACATGCTCAATAAATCTGTGCCGGATAAACAACCAAAAGAAATAAGGATGAAGAGGCCTGGTCCCTACCTTCAAGGAGCCTACAGTCTAGAGGAGAGAGAGACATGAATGACGGCAGGCAAAGCAAAAATCAAATCACTCTAGTGAGATTACAGCAGTTGGGAAAAAAACTACTAACTTTTAATCAAAGCTTCACATAGATATATAAAATTAATAATGTTGCTTTTTAAGATCAAATTTCTAAAAGTTTTAATTATCCATACTAGGCATCTTTAGAAATATATCATGATTATACATATTAGTACACCCGACCCCTCCTCCCTCCCTCTCCAACCCCATGTACATGGAAACACTGTGTCCTGTGTACAAAGATCCAAGCCTTCCTCAAAACTGTCTTCACATTCTGTCCCCTTTGTTGCAATTTATGTGGTGGCTGGCTCTGAGAAAGTACTCTGGTATAACATGAAAATTAGACCAGAAACCAAGACAAAAACACCCTGTAATTTTGACACCTTACTAGCTTTAGCTGTATGACCTTGGGAACTTGCTTTCCATGTGCCTCAGTTTCTCACGTATATGATGCCAATGATAGTATGGGCTGTGGGGGGCCCTGGCCAGGCCTGCCATGCTCAGTCTTTCTAGGCCTTGAACTGACCGTGCACACCCACAGCCTAGAATTTCTACACACGTGCCATTGGTGAGTGCTTGTGTGATGGCTAGACGCTGTGACAGAACCTGAAGACAATGCAGTGCAACAGAGCTGTAATGTAATAAGAAGTTGCACTTGGTGCCAAGAGCTGCTTAAAGGGAGGTTTTGCAAACACGTAAAGTAATTCTTCTGGATTTTTAGGTAATGTGGTCAAATAAGCTTGGTAAGCTGCCACTCCAGGCTTCCCCTAACCTGGCAAGACCTCAAGGTGGACAGGAAGAACGCATACTTCCACCAACAAATCCCCTGATTGCCTCGGGAGCCGAGAAGCCATGTCATTGGACCAGGCCAGTATTTCCCAACATGCCTGACTGTGAGCACCCCATTTGCACTAACTGCAGCAAGTTGTGCTGGTCACAAGATGGATGTGCCAAAGTGTGGTCTTCTGAGGAGTACCACACGGCTCTGGCCTGATTCTTAACAAGCGTGACCTTTACTGAGCACCTGTTGGACTTGGGCAATGTGTTAACACTTTACATAACTCCCTGATTCAAAATCACCCTAGAGGGTAGGTTAGTACTATTTTTATTTTACAGATGAGGCAGTTTGGGCTTAGAGGGGTGACTTCTCAAAGGCCTACAGCTAGTAAAACAAGAACCAGGATTTGAACCCAGGAAGTCTGACGGCAGACCCCATGCCCTGGAAACTATGGAGCAGGGGGAGACAGCTCTAGAGTGCTCGCCACGATATCCCCAACCACGCCATAGCTGGGCCTCCAGGGCTACTGATCTGCCCTTGGAGAAGGTCCAGGCGTTCACACGCACACACCCTTCCCCCCACCTCTCCTACTGAAAACCCACGAGGGCTTCGTAGCACAGCTCTTCACTGACAGGAAGATGGGGGAATCCACCGGAGTAGAAACATGCTAATAACTCTATACCTGGAAGTCAAATAATCTGGTGCCAAATTGTACCCTTTCTTTAATATATGGAATAGTGTAGTCAAAACATCCTTGAGCCAGTCCCAGCATCTGTTAAAAAAAAAAGGATCAGAATTTGTTATTTTTTTATAAGTTTATGCTTTGAATCATTTAAGTTAGCAATTCCTTTTATAGGCAGACTGCATAGTTGGGGTGGGGGAAGAAGTAGAGATACTGAGGTGATGAGGGGTATGTTAATGACCTTCACCCTTCGTGTTTGGAGAACGTAACTGGCAGTCACTGGGAGAAAATGTGAAAGATTTCACATGACTATGAGTATATTTAATTCCAGCCCAGAGGTAAATCTCCCGGCATAGCTGTGTTCACACAAGCAGGTTACTTTTCAGGAAACTTCTCCCTTAAGCTCCGCTTCTCCAGGCATAAAGTGAACCACAGAAATTTTGCTCAAAACTGGCCTCAAAGACTGTAGAGTAGCCCCCTCTAGTCCTCTAGAAGTCAGATGCGGAAGGTCACTTCTTGACCTTTTATCTTCCTGTCCATTTTGTATATGATCAGGATTAATAACAGCCTCGGCGGAAGGGAATTAGAACATAAAGGAGCGGTGCTTCTCAACCCTGGCCGCGCATCAGAGCCACTTGAGGGAAGCTGATAAAAACATACCAATGCAGGGCTATACCAAATGAATCGAAAACCTCTGTGGCGGGGAGGGGGAGCATGGCCTGAACATCAGCATTTTAAAAATTCCTTAGATGATTTAATGCAGAGCCAGAGTTGAGAACATCTGGTGAGAACATTAATTTACACACTTGAAGAACAAATCAGGACATGGTGACAATTTTAGCTGAACTGTTTCATTGTTAACCAATCTCCATATCTATTGAATGATTTAACCTTAAAAATGGTCTCTAAATTTCAACATTAGGTAGCCATTAAATCACTATCTAATTATGTCAAACTATGTAGGTTTTAGAAAAAGGAAAAAAAAACCTATAGTTAAAGCTTTGGGGGGAAATGCCCACAAACTTATCAATATTTCGTTTGTGTTGATTCACATTTGCCTTTAGCCTTTTATTTTGAACTTTCTGGAGAATAGAATATTATGCTAAAAATTAAAGGACAAAGAAAACCCAAACCAAAACAAATTAAAGTGAGGCGGCAGCTCACTGCACTTTTGGCCATGAGATAAAATGATGTCATTACACCCTTATAACTGAAGTTTACAATATGTTTAGAATATCCTACAAAATTTGAAATGATCAGTTGTCAGTCAAAATAGGCTTTTCTATCTCTGTAAAATGTTTTCACTATAAATACTGAAAAACTAAACTCTCCTCAACTGCCGAGTTTTAAGGATGGATGTCTTCGGTTCTTTGTTATATGTACCTCTTTCTCTAAAAGGTAGCCACAGGATTAACCGAGAAATAATAACTACCCGACCTTAGCTTTTAATCAGGTTGTAAGATAACTCGGAGTAATTAGACTAAAGCCCAGGCTGTGGATTTGACCGCCAGAACATGCATATTATTTATATGTCTGGGAACAAGGAGATTTGGTAGTGTAGTTTTTAAGGCCCTTTCTGATGAAGCTGCATCACAGAAAAACTTTAAAAAGAACAGATAAGCCAATTCTCGTTAGTAATATATTATCCAGCTTTGTGGGAAACATGGGTTAAGTTTTTATCTAACAATATTTTGTTAGCAAATTAACAGCAGTGTAAAACATTCTAAAGGAACACTACAACATTTGACTACTCCAATAGCTAACATATACATAACAGCTTCAAAATCTAAAAGCTGTAAGTTCTTCGATTTGGGATGCTCACTGATTAAAAATAAATAAACACATTCTATAAAAATGACACAATTTATAATAAAACCAAATACTTTACTTTTTTGTTAATCTAGAAAATAACTGATTATCAGTTAATAGAAAAATATAATATGCATCATAAAGGGCAAATTTGGCAAAAAACTGAATAGTTCTCATGTTACATATCTATTTAGTTGTGGCTAATTTATTTCAAATGCCACACACCCACAAAATTGCCTGATTTTCATCTGCAAAACACTAGGCAATAAATCTTTCATTATCTATAGATTAGAGACTTTTCCTACACAGCAGAATATTATTTATTCTCAATTTAAAAAATTTCTCCCAGAATGAATTTCATGCTTTGAAAAGTTGATTTTTTAAAAAATGCCATATTTAATTTACAATAGATTTTAGAAGTTATTGATCCAGATACTGGATAACACATTACTATTCTCAAAGGAGAAAAACTGTTACCACTAAGCCATTGTTTGATTCTCAGGACATTATATAATTGACCAAAGTGAAATTTTAAAGAAATCACAGTCAGAAGCCATTCTTTCCTCTCAGGGAAGGGAAGGGCGCCATCTTGTGGTTACAAGCTTCCAAATATGCATTGGTTTTATGGCATTTTTTTCTTTCTACATTTTAATTGATCCACACTGTGGAAGAGTCAAGTTAAATTACTAAAATTTGACTAACCTGTGCAGCAATTCCTACTCTACCTTTATTAAGCATCCCTATGGCATACTTGTAACCATGTCCAATTTGTCCCAGGACATTGGCTTCTGGAACCTGAAAAGAAAAGTGAGCATTCATTTCTCAATTTAGTTTGACACAATTCATTCTGATTATATATTTTTAAATGCACATATACACCCAATTTGTGTGATTTATTACTGTAGCACAGTATTTATTAAACTCCAAGGAAATTATTGGCTATATCTCTGTTTCCCTCTAAGCTGCTTCCCACACAGCTCTCAGAGAGAGAGGCCTCAAGTCCATGCTGCTCACTATTGCATTTTCCAGAACCTAGCACAGATGTTTGCTGAATGAGTGAATGAATCTACAAAAAGGGAATCTCATATAATTCATCAATAACATAAACGAGTAACAATTTTTTCCCAATTCTTATCTGTGTGCTATCGTATGAGAACATATTAGCAATGACAGAAATGTCTAAGTACTTGCTAAAGTAACAGTAGTAAACCTTTCTTCTGTTGAGACTATATTCCCATAAAAATCAACTTTGGGGGCGGCCGTATGCATGTGTACACATGCACGTGTTCACAAGAGTGAGGAGGAGAAAGGAGAGAAGAAACAGATTGAAATGTTTATTCATAATTTTAAAGTCTAGACTAGTAACAATAAAAAAATATATACTTGGCTCTATAATATGAGGGTGAAGTATGAGGCTCAAGTGACATCTATGAAGACCCTCCACGAGTAAAAAAGTCAGGTTCTACCATGAGAGGGAGAAGCCCCATCATCACCTGTCCTCTCTCTGTAAACTTCTAAAGCATAAACATTCAGCAATCTTCTCTTCCTCATTTTTAACAGACACAACTCTCAACTGTGGGGCGCTGCCTGGTTGTTTTCTACTCTTACTGAGCAATATCCCCATCTTGTGGCCTTTGGTGTAGACACCACAGTTCCTTTTCTGAAGCTATCTTTGGTGTACAAGTATCACGTTTAGTAAGTATAAATGGGATTAATTCTCGGCATTGGCTCTTGAGGCCAGCTGCTGGGCAGAAAGGTCTCCACTCTTGGCCCAAACTCTTGTGAAAAGTACATGTAGTCATTACCTAACCTAAGAGTACTGTTCAAGAGTCTTATAAAACACTCTCCTCTGTATGCCTAATATTTTGACAGCTTTTTTACATATCTAAAGTTCCATGCAAAGCTTATTTCACATTGGTCTTTTAGTAGAAATTCTAAGATACCCACCTTGACATTGTCAAATGTTAATGGACAGGTGCAAGAAGCTCTGAGTCCCAATTTGTTTTCTGGTTTCCCTATATGAAGCCCTTCAGTACCACGATCTACTAAGAAGCAGGTGATTCCTTTATACCCCTAAAAAGAAAAGTTAAAATGCTATTACCACTTGAATTGAGAAGATCTTTTGTTTCCAAAGAGTTCAAAGTAAACAGAAGCCTAAATAAGGACTTCAGCACTAAATACCAACGGTCCCAGAATTGCAACATGCGCACTATGAAACCAGAATAACTGAAGGGCATTAGATTCAAAATCAAGAACTTTACCATATCTTTTACTTTTTCAGAAACCATTATGACTATTAAAATTATTAAGTTACACTATCATCAGAATATGTTTTAAATTCATTAAATAAAGTTTTAAATTTTAATTCAATTGAATGTTACATTAGAGAAAAGACAAAAGATAAAATGTATTTATTTTGCTATATGTCTATCTTCCAATTCAATAAAATATTCTTAAAAATAACTGTACCAAATAGGAACTTAAGATACTCATTATTAAAAAGAAAACTTAAGAGTGACGTCAGCATCATGGTGGAGAGAGGTCTCACAGCAATCTTCCCCCTCCAATATACAACGGAAAAAACATCCACACTCCAACAGAGGACATCCAAACTCAACACAAAAAACGGGGGATAGATCCACACAGTGATACGACAGAGGGCGGAGAGGCTGGGGCCCCCCTCGGAGGTGGAACAAGGGAAGAGAAATCTTTGCTTCCTCCCCTAAAGACTGCAATCTGCTGGGGAGGCCTCCTAGAGGGAAGGAACAGGGGAGGGAATGTTCATTCGTAGGAACATCAAGGACTCCCAAGGGCCCTTGCAACCTAGATGGAAGCCGTCTACCATGGCAAAGCTTTCGTGGGAGCTGGGAGGGGGGTGGTGGCGTGACCTCCTCAAGCCAACACCCCAGGAGAGCAGAGGGAGAAAACCCCCAAAAGCACACAGGAGAAAGCGCCCCTCGCCCTACCCACTCAGGGAGGCTCCAGCCTGAGGATTTTGGCAGAAGGCAGAGGGCTCAGCATACAGGGCTCTTGACTCCCACCCAGTGGCGATAGGTGGTAACTGCGATCTAATAATGCCAGGATGTGAAAAAACAGAACCTCTAGCAAAATCAAACACTATATTAGATCTCCAGACCAGAGAGAAAATGACAAGTACCCAGAAATTAGTCCTGAGGACGTGGAAATATGTAATCTAAGTGACAAAGAATTCAAAACAGCTATCATCAAAAATCTCAACGAGGGGCCGGCCCAGTGGCACAGTGGTTAAATGTGCACATTCCGCTTCTCAGCAGCCCGGGGTTAGCCGGTTTGGATCACGGGTGCGGACACGGCACTGCTTGGCATGCCATGTTGTGGCAGGCGTCCCACATATAAAGTAGAGGAAGATGGGCATGGATGTTAGCTCAGGGCCAGGCTTCCTCAGCAAAAAGAGGAGGACCGGCAGTAGTTAGCTCATGGCTAATCTTCCTCAAAAAAAAAAAAAAAAACTCAACGAGGTAAAAGAGAATGTAGAGAAACAATTCAAGAGCTCAGGAGCTACTTCACAAAAGAGATTGAAACTATAAAGAAGAATCAATCAGAAATATTAGAGATAAAAGATACAATGGAAGAAATAGAACAAAATATGGATTACCTGAACGCTTGAGCGAACGGCATAGAGGAACGTATCAGCATAATCAAAGAGAGAACTAAGACTAAAAAGAAATGAAGAAAGTCTTGAAGAAGTATCTGACTCAATTAGGAAATGCAACATAAGACTTATAGGTGTTCAAGAAGGTGAAGAGAAGGAGAATGGAGCAGAAAGTGTCTTCAAAGAGATAATAGCAGAGAACTTCCCAAACCTAGGGAAGGAAACCCATGTGGAAGAGGCTGCCAGATATCCTAAATATGTCAATGTAAAAAGACCTACTACAAGGCATACAGTAGTGAAACAGGCAAAAGTGAATGACAAAGAAAGAATACTAAGGGCAGCAAGGCAGAAGAAAATAAGCTACAAAGAATCCCCCATCAGGCTTTCAGCAGATTTCTCTGCAGAAACCTTACAGGCTAGGAGAGACTGGAATGACATATTCAAATCATTGAAGGACAAAAACTTTCAGCCAAGAAAACTCTATCCAGCAAAAATATCCTTTAGATATGATGGAGAAATAAAAGCTTTCCCAGACAAACATAAACTAAGGGAGTTTGTAGCCATGAGACACCCCCCTACAAGAAATCCTCAAGAAGGCCCTCCTACTTGAAAAATAAGTGGGGGAGAAAAGGGGTTACAAAGCACGGAGTAAGGAATTAAATAGGTAGACAGAATTCAGAGCAGGATACCAAATACTCAAGTATAGCATTAAAGACAAAGGGAAAGAAAACACCAACAAAGATGATCTTGTCATTCTAACCACAAACTCATAACACAAGATGGAATAAGATGTGAGAAAAACAACTTAAGAGGGTAAGAGGAAAGGGACTGAATTGGTTTAGTCTAAGGAAATTAGAGGCCATAAGAAAAGGGATTCTCTTGTCCACAAGATCTTGAATTCAAACCTCAGGGTAACCCCTAACCGAAAAAGTAGAACAGAGAAACAATTAATAAATAAGAAGAAAACAAAGAAACACAACATAAAGAACTACATAACTCGATTGGTAGACCAAAATACACAGGACGAGAAACAAAGGAATTGCAGAAAAACGAGTGATAAAATGGCAGCATTAAGCCCTCATATATTGATAATCACCCTAAACATAAATGGAATGAATTCTCCAATAAAAAGACACAGAGTGGCAAGAGGGAGTAAAGAACAAGACCCAACAATATGCTGTCTCCAGGAAACACATCTCAGCTCCAACGACAAACACAGGCTCAGACTGAAGGGATGGAAGATGATACTCCAAGCTAATGGCAAACAAAAGAAAGCAGGTGTCACAATACTTATATCAGACAAAGTAGACTTCAAGATAAGACAGGTAAAGAGAGACAAAGAGAGGCAGTTTATAATGATCAAAGAGACATTCCATAAAGAAGAAATAACACTTATAAATACCTGTGCACCCAACAGAGGAGCAGCAAAGTACATAAAGCAACTATTAACAAGTTTTAAAGAAGACATTCATAATAACACAATAATAGTAGGGGACCTCAACACTCCATTCACATCAATGAATAGATCATCCAGACAGAAAATCAATAAGGAAACAGTGGAATTAAATGAAAATCTAGGCCAGATGGACTTAATAGACATATATAGAAGACTCCATCCAAACACAGCAGAATACACATTCTTCTCAAGTGCACACGGAACATTCTGAAGAACAGACCATATGTTGGGAAACACAGCAAGCCTCAATACATTTAAGAAGACTGAAATAATAGCAAGCATCTTTTCCAATCACAATACTATAAAGCTAGAAATTAATTACAAGAAGAGCTGAGAAAAGGACAAAGATGTGGAGACTAAACCACATGCTATTGAATGAGCAATGGATCATTGAAGAAATTAAAGGAGAAATCAAAAGATATCTGGAGAGAAATGAAAATGAAAACATACCATACCAATTCATATAGGATGCAGCAAAAGCCATATTAAGAGGGAAATTCATCACAATACAGGCTCACCTTAACAAACAAGAAAAAACCCAAACAACCAATCTCAAACTACACCTAACTGAATTAGAAGAAGAAGAACAAGCAAAGCCCAAAGTCAGTAGAAGGAGAGAAATAATAAAAATCAGAGGAGAAATTAATGCTATTGAAACAAAAAAGGCAGTAGAAAGGATCAATGAAACAAAGACCTGGTTCTTTGAGAAGATAAAGAAAACTGACAAACCCCTAGCCAGACTTACAAAGAAAAAAACAGAAAGCTCAGATAAATAAAACTAGAAATGAAAGAGGAGAAATAACAATGGATACCAGAGAAATACAATGGATTATAAGAGAATACTATGAAAAACTATATGCCAACAAAATGGACAACCTATAGGAAATGGATAAATTCTTAGACTCATACAACTTCCTAAAGCTGAATCAAGAAGCAGCAGACAATATGAATAGACCAATCTCAAGGCAAGAGATTGAAACAGTAATCAAAAGCATCCCAAAGAATAAAACCCCAGGACCAGATGGCTTCCCTGGGGAATTCTACCAAACTTTCAGAGAGGATTTAATACCTATCCTTCTCAAGCTATTCCAAAAAATTAAGGAAGATGGAACGCTTCCTAACACATTCTACAAGGCCAACATCACTCTGATACCAAAGCCTGACAAGGACAAGACAAAAAAGGAAAACTACAGGCCAATATCACTGATGAACATAGGTGCAAAAATCTTCAACAAAATATTGACAACCCAAATACAGCAATCCATCAAAAAGATCATACGTCGTGATCAAGTGGGATACATCCAGGGACACAGGGATGGTTCAACATCCACAAATCGATCAATGTGATACACCACATTAACAAAATGAGGAATAAAAACCACATGATCATCTCAATAGCTGCAAAGAAAGCATTTGACAAGATCCAACAGCAATTTATGATAAAAACTCTTAACAAAATGGGGAAAGAAGAAACGTACCTCAACATAATAAAGGCCATATATGACACACCCACAGCCAACATCATACTCAATGGGGAAAAACTGAACACCATCCCTCTGAGAACAGGAACAAGACAAGGATGCTGACTATCACCACTCATTCAACATAGTACTGGAGGTTTTGGCCAGAGCAATTAGGCAAGAGAAAGGAATAAAAGGAATCCAAATAGGGAGGGCAGAAGTGAAACTCTCACTGTTTGCAGATGACATGATCTTATATATAGAAAATCCTAAAGAAACCATCAGAAAACTAATAGAAATAATTAACAACTACAGTAAAGTTGCAGGGTACAAAATCAACTTACAAAAATCAGTTGCATTTCTGTACTCTGATAACCAACTTACAGAAAGAGAATTCAAGAATACAATTCCATTTACAATTGCAAAAAAAAGAATAAAGTACCTAGGACTAAATTTAACTAAGGAGGCGAAGAACTTATACAATGAAAACTGTGAGACATATTGACAGAAATAGACAATGACATAAAGAGATGGAAAGAGATTCCATGCACATGGATTGGAAGAATAAACATAGTTAAAATGTCCATACTACCCAAGAAATCTACAGATTCAATGCAATCCCAATCAGGATCCCAATGACATTCTTCACAGAACTAGAGCAAAGAATCTGAAAATTCATGTGGGGCAACCAAAGACTCCGAACTGCTAAAGCAATCCTGAGAAAAAAGAACAAAGCTGGAGGCATCACAATCCCTGACTTCAAAATGTACTACAAAGCCATAGTGATCAAAACGGCATGGTACTGGTACAAAAACAGGCACACAGATCAATGGAACAGAACTGAAAGCCCAGAAATAAAACCTCACATTTACGGACAGCTAATCTTTGACAAAGGTGCCAAGAACATATGACGGAGAAAAGACAGTCTCTTCAAAAATGGTGCTGGGAAAACTGAATAGCCACATACAAAAGAAGGAATGTAGACCATTATCTCATGCCATGCACAAAAATAAACTCAAAATGGATCAAAGACTTAAAGATAAGTCCTGAAACCATAAAATTCCTGGAAGATAATATAGGTAGTACACTCTTTGACATGAACTTAAAAGGATCTTTTCAAATACCATGACTTCTCAGACAAGGGAAACAAAAGAAAAAATAAACAAGTAGGACTTCATCAGACTAATGAGCTTCTGCAAGGCAAAGGAAACTAGTATCAAAACCAAAAGACGACCCACCAACTGGGAGAAAATTTTTTCTAATCATATATCCGATAAGGGGTTAATCTCCATAATATATAAGGAATTCACACAACTGAACAACAACAACAAAACAGCCCAATCAAAAATGGGCAGAGGATATGAACAGACATTTCCCCAAAGAAGATATACAGACGGCCAATAAACACATGAAAAGATGTTCAACATCACTAATCATCAGGGAAATGCAAATCAAAACTACACTAAGATATCATCTTACGCCTATTAAAATGTCTAGAATCACTAAGACTAAAAATAACAAATGTTGGAGAGGGTGTGGAGAGAAGAGAACCCTGGTACACTGCTGGTGGGAATGCAAACTGGTGCAGCCACTATGGAAAACAGTATGGAGATTCCCCAAAAAACTAAAAATAGAACTACCACGTGACCCAGCTATCCCACTACAGGGTATCTATCCAAACAACCTGAAATCAACAATCCAAAGTAACATATGCACCCCTATGTTCATTGCAGCACTATTCACAATAACCAAGACATGGAAACAATCCAAGTGCCCATAGACTAATGATTGGATAAAGAAGATAGGGTATCTGTATATATAATGGGAAACTACTCAGCCAGAAAAAAACACAAATTCATCCCATTTTCAACAACATAGAAAGACCTGGAGGGAATTATGCTTAGCAAAATAAGCCAGACTGAGAAAAACAAACACCAGACGATTTCACTCATATGTGGAATATAAACAAACACATGGACAAAGAAAACAGTTCAGTGGTTACCAGGGGAAGGGGGGTGGGGGGTCAGCACAGGGGGTGAAGGAGAGCACCTATGTGGTGACAGACAAGAAATATTGTACAACTGAAATTTCAATGATGTAAACTATTACGAATTCAAATTTTAAAAAATTGGCCCTTCTAAGATAAGACATTGATAAGAATGCTCCATGAGAAAAGTTTAATTTAAATGATTTCATGAAATGTGAAAATAGAAAAAAGTAGTAAAATATTCTTTTATAAAGGATTTTACATATGTATATATATAATCAATTACTAAAATAAAGATGAAGAAACAAAATTAAAGATTATCTTCCTATATAACATATTATGAGATTATATCCTCTATGTACTTAATAATTACATCAATATTTATTTTAGATGATTAGTAAACAGGAGGATAAAAAGCTATCAGTTGTGCAACATTTTCAGTACTGATGAGAATGAAGAATTTAAGACTAAGTCATAAAAAGTAAATGGAAGTAGGAAAAGATATAAAGAAAAAAGATGAGGGGAGAAAAGGGTAGAAATTTTGTTTTCAAACTCACCCTGGTAGGGTCGACGTTTGCCATCACCAGGAAGAGCCCTGCGTACTCAGCATGGCTGATCCACATCTTTGACCCGTTGATGACAAAATAATCTCCCTTTTTATCAGCTCTGGTCTTCAGACTAAATGAATCGCTTCCTGCTCCAGCCTCTGAAAGGCAGAAACTTCCTATCTACACATGGAAGGAAAAAATTTCAAATTAACAACTGTATTTATACTCTATAACAAATACTCACTTAAGGCAAAATAAGCATTTGTAAAGCCAATGTTTAGCTACTTTTAAATGCCTGTACTTATCAAAATAGTTAATGGTATTCTGAAAGTACTGTTTTCCAAAATATACTCTATTATTTGTCTAAGACAGATTTAAAGACTTAAGCACACATATTCGACGTTATGTTTAATTAAATTGGTGCTAAAGATAGTAGCAGAAAGACATCTCAATTTAAATGAAACCACCAACAAAGGTATTCGAAAACATAATTGGGACAAAAAAATAATTTTATCTGATGATTATTCTCTAAATTTCCAAGTGGCAAATGAGAGGCAGAGTGTATTTTTCTAGTAGCATTAATTTATTGAGCAATGCTTCATTAATTAATGGTGCTGCATTGTGGTCTTGGATAGTAAAGGCAACATTGCAGCTACTTTTCTCCTGAAAATATCCTAACTTTAGAAAAGATCAGATCCATTTCAGCAACTCATCTCAACTCACTTCTTCTGTAGCTAGCTTGGTCAAATAGGTAGCCTTTTGTTCTTCTGTTCCATGTTTCATGATCAGTGTGTTAATTAGTGTGTTCTGGAGGTCACAAAACAAAGCCACAGATGCATCAACTTTGGCTAATTCCTCTATCGCTAGGACAGAGGAGAAAAACGAAGCTCCTGTTCCTCCATAGATGGTGTCAACTTCAATTCCCATCAACTAAAGGAAACACAAGGAAACACAAATTAAGAAAGCTATTTTTATATGGGAAAGTTTCTTGCAAGACCAAGTTCAAAAATAAATTGTAAGCACGTAAGTTCTTAATTTTAAAATTTTGTATGTATATTTTAATTTAGTATGGCTATTTCTCTGTTATAAGTAACAAAAAAATCTGTAACAAAGTACATATATTTGAAAAGGGTGAAATTACATGCCAGAACTAGCATTTGTTTCTGTTTGAGATCTAAAAAACAAAAATAAGAGAGGTAAAATGCTTTGAAGGATAACAGAATGGAATAATGAGAAAATACCTTACATAATATAAATCTATTTCTGATGACCTTTATTGCTAAGAACTGTTGTTGCCTGCTTAAAAACCACAGGCGGTGTTTTGGTTTGGTTTCTCAACATGGCCCCCTTTATACTGATTTCAATGTAATAAGGAAACTAAAGAAAGTAACCTACTCCTCGGTGGGAATGTCTATGGTTTCATTTGGCATAATCTCTTCCAGCCAGGCTCCTCCACCTGAACTCTTTTAGCCAAGACATTAATTAAATGACCATTCCTCTTGGGCCATTTCAACTAGTCCAGATGATGAGCAGATGACATTTGGTCATGTTTCCTAGAACCACACTAGACAAGGCCCAGATGCCTGGTAAATAAGCAAAAATGCTGGCCCACGCCTTCCAATAACTATCTGACCATTCTGTAACTATGCCTAAGTCTGGGACAGGAAACTCACACAGTCCTCCATTTTTAGGTGTCCTCATTTCAGAAAGAGAATGTACGTACATGTGTTTCAAGACCCAAAGTGGTTAAGAGATAAAAAGATGACACTTCTTTCTATTCTCTCCAGACACTTCTGGAATCACACCACGCTATAGTCTGGGTGCAGCTGTTATGTTTTAAGATGACAGGAAACTGCTGATATGAAGGTGGAACTGCAAAGGTGTAGGTTTAAAATGACGAGAGAACTGGCAACGATGTTCTGTGAGGAAGAACTGAAGGATCTGGCTGTGCCTTAAGACTGAGGGGGGCAGGATCCTATCTAATGATATCTTAACAGCTGTCAGAAACATGGCTTCTCTACAAAAGTCACCAGTTTCTCCTACGTTGCAAACACTGTTTTTGTCAGCTATTATGGCAGGTGACCACAGAAGGACACAGAAGGTGACAGCAGGAGTTAGGAGTGAGGTGAGACTGAAAACAGCTGGTGCAGGACGGGCAACCAAGAAGACCCTCCAGGGCATGCTACACCTAAGCAAGGGCAAGGTGGGGGGCGGAAGGCAGACAACCAATTGCTGCGACAACCCCATCTGCAAGAACTACCTCCTCGGGTGAGTAATGCCCAAACTGGGGAACCTTAAGACTCCTCAGAGAAGCCTAGAGCTTCTGCAAAAAATGAGGATGAAACCTGGCTGAGAAATGGACTCATAGATGCTGTTCGACTCTGTAGCTCCACATAAGATTCCATTTTCCCAAGCTTTCACTGCTAATAGAAAGTTGGAAAAATCACTACCATACATGGTATAAAAAACGTGGTCTCTTTAAAATAGGTAGAAATAAAACTAGTTAGGTGGAAAAGTCTGTTTTACAAACAGGACAACAGTCAAGATGTAACAATGGCTCTGAATAGAAGATATTACTTCTCGGATATCCTCGTATTCAAAATAAAAAATAAGTATACTTCACACCTATGGAGAAGGGAGAGATGAAGGGTAAGCGCAGTGACTTTGAAATGTTCTCCTTGGAGCCCCTATGCTGACAGCCTCTCCCTCCACCCACAGCCAGAACAGTTCTACTCTTATCTGTTTTATATTCTGTGCTTCCATTACAGGGATGTGTGACTTAAAAAGCTGGAAATCAGCTGCCCCGATTAACGCGGAATTCCGATATTGCCTCTGCGTCTAAGCTGACCACATACATGGGGACTGAGGAGGAAGACGTGCTCTACTATGACGTTTTACTGACTAAGGTAGGGCTTCTTAACCTCAGCATCATTGAGCTGGACAATTCTGTGTCATGGTGAGTTGTCCTGTGCATTGTAGGAGGTTTAGCAGCATCCCCAGCCTCTATCCCACTAGGTGCCAGTAGCATCCTCAGTTGTGACAACCAAAAATGTCTCTTGGGTGACAAAATTTCCCCCAGTCAAGCACCACTGGTCTAAAGAAATCACTCTTTCTTGTTTCTAACCTTTTACTTAAAAAGTACAGTATTTCTAACTTGAAATGTTAATTCAGTTAAAAAAAAATCTCTAACTGGGGGGCAAGCCCAGTGGTGCAGTGGTTAAGTTTGCACGTTCTGCTTCGGTGGCCCAGGGTTCGCTGGTAGGTAGGAACCTATGTACTGCTTGTCAAACCATGCTGTGGCAGGTGTCCCACATATAAAGTGGAGGAAGATGGGCATGGATGTTAGCTCCGGGCCAGTCTTCCTCAGCAAAAAGAGGAGGATTGGCAGCAGTGTTAGCTCAGGGCTAATCTTCCACAAAAAAAAAAAAATCTTTAACTAGGATCTCAGTGTACAAGAGAACACAGATAATTTTAACTAGGAAATGAAGAGTTCATTAAGCTATCATTACAGTTCCTAAATTTAAAAGTATGCATACATTTTAACTCTGGAACGTATTTATAAAAATTTGAAATTGGAAGAATTATGAATGATATACCCCATGTTGAAATAATCCTTGTATTACTGATTTTTCCACTTTTGAATTTTCATCCATTGTTAAAACCAAAGGAGCAATTTGTTCCTGGGCAAATCTTTCAACTGTAGGAAAAAAAAAATACTGGTCAGTCTTTATTTTCAAAAAAACTTTTTAATTAATGTAAAAAAAATCTCATTACAAACTTGGATGAACATATCCCCCAACCATGTCATATGTCATGTAATTTCATACTGTAGACCCAACTCCTGACCAGAATAATAATGAGGTGAAATTGAGGCGTTTACTCACCTGTCCTCTTTAGCATCATCTCCTCCTCTGTGAATGTTTGCAGGGGGGCGTAGGGGAGCCCATTATTTGCTATACTGAGTAGAGCTTCTGACTGGGAAGATCTGGGGATGCGAGGAGGAGCTTTCCAAGAAGACAGGCAAGTCAGGAAGTTTCTTCTTAGCTACAGGAATAGACCCCATCGAACAGGGAACATACACAAAAGTATGTGAACATCAGTTTCTTTGGGAATAACTTTATAACCCATTCTTGTATCTTGTATCACCAAAATAAAGGAGCTTAACCTGGCACATTTTAAAATTCACTGTCTTGTGAACAAAGCACAAACTGGTTTGTTAACATATATCTCCTTTATTTGGCAATGACCTAAATAAACAGATCTCCCAGATAATTAAATTTTACCTTCAAGGAAGCAGACCTTTCTCGATGGAACTCATTCTTAAAACACTGCATTCACTGACTCACTGGGTAGGGAACCCCGAACACAGCATGATGACAGACCACTGTGAAGCGCATTCTCTCCTGCTGCAGGAATAGTGAGGGCACAGGGACAACTGGGGGCCAGCGCTCCCCGCCCTGCCCTGAGGGCTGCCGCTGCTGTGCTTTTCTGGTTTCCAGGGCTGTTTTTGTTTTTCAGTTTCGCGTCAGTAAGAGACACTGCAGTATTAGGGCTAAGAAAACAGGCTCTGGAATGTGAAAGAACTCGTCTCAAACCCTAGCATTTGATGTTCACTAACCACGCGATCTCGGGCAAGTGGTTTTTAACTTCTCAGTTAAAACCAGTCTTAGTCTCCTTCCCTGTAAAAAGTGGATAACAACCTCTTGGAGCTCTGTGAGGATTAATGAGACAATCCAAATAAGGACTTAGTATAGTATTTACTTTACAGTAAGAGCTCGATAAAGGTACTATTTCTACTCCAACTCCTAAGGACACTGCAATGGGGGTCGCAACAGAAGTTGGAGAAACATAGTCAACTGCAGCCTCGCTTTTCTTCCATCAGTGTGTCTCCCTGTCATGGTGTCCCAAACACTTCAACTCACAGATTCTACTCAGCATTGGATTTGCCACAATTTTGTTGAAAAAAAGAGACTACCCAATTTTAAATGTTTGTTATACATTTCCAATTTATTTTGTTGAATTCTAGCACAGGGGAAACCAATAAGGAACTAGTCTTTTCCTGAACCTAAAAACATGCTAAGTGAAGGAAGACAGCCACAAGAGCACATATTATATGATTCTATTTATATGAAATTTCCAGAATAGGCAAATCCATAGAGACAGAAAGTGGAGTCATGGTGGGCTGTGGCTGGCACTGAGGATGAGAATGAGGAGTGACTGCAAAAGTGCACAGTCATCTTTTTGGGGTGATGGAAATGTTCCAGAATTGGATTCTGGTGATGGTCCCACAACTCTGTAAATTTACTAAAAACGACTGCATTATAACCTTAAAAAGAGTGAGTTCTGAGGTAGGTAAATTATGCCTCAATAAAGCTGTTAGTAAAAAAAAATTAGTGCCTTTCTTTTATTCAACAAAAATTAAAAGAGAATGTACTGAGCGTCTACCAAATGCCTGAGAGCACGTGGTAGGTTCAAGAGGAAACAGAAAGTTCACGAACTCCTGAGAGGTTTATGGCATACTAGACAACGGGCAAGAAGCAAAGCCAACTGCCACAGGATTAAAAGCAAACGTACATTCTGCAAGATATTTTCTCAGTACTTTTGATTATACACTGAATAGCTTATAGATAAAAAGAGAAAACAGAAACAAGGTCATCATGTTTGAAATCGTTGTTACTCTTTCCTATACATCGCTCAGTTTTTGCAGTTATGTGCCTAGGAGTACACGTACTCTGCTCCGGATTCACCTGGGAAAAAGACACATTGGCCAGACAGAAGAAAAACATACACGTCTCAATCTTTCTGGTTAATTTTGTTTTGTTTTCAGAATTAGCAGACAGAGAATTTTTAACTGTAGACCCTCCAGCACCAGTTCAATTGACCCCATCTTATCAACAGAGTGATTAAGAATTGTCTTTCAGAAAATTGCAAAGTCACATATCCAGAGCATGTGCAGAAGAAGAAATTTTGACCTGAAATGACCACGGAACCAAAGATTGTCCTCCCCATAGAACCAAAGGACTGGGACACGACCTGAACTTAAAAGTTGGACTCCTTTCAGAAGCAAGGGGTCTGTAATTCCAGAAGAGCCGGTGTTAAAATTCCTTCCCCACCTTACCAAAAACGTTTAAAACCTTACCATAAATGTTTAGAAAGTCATCGTAAATGTTTAGATCCTTTCCATAAATGCGTGAAGCCCACCAATCAAAACCTGTCCCACTGATGCAGGGTTGGCGAGCCAAGGAGTCGAAAGAAAGATTTCTTGGACTCTCAAGGTCTTGGCAGTAGTGCTCTTTTATTTAGAGAATAGTATGGAATAGCATGGAGACAAGACCCATGGGCAGTCAGAGCTGCAGGTATGGGGACAGGACCCATGGGCAGTAAAAGCTGCTACAAACATGGGTGGAGGGTAGGGCTACATTTAAGGCATAGGTATGTGAGTTATCTCTTTACAACACAAAGGAAAAAATATGTAAAAAAAGTTGTTAAAATGGTATCAGTGCAGGTGGGGTCTGGTTATTGAGTAGTCCTATAATTTTTAGATAAGAGTGAAACCAGATTAAGTAAATGGCTGAAGCCACCACCTTAAATATTATTTTTAGCTAAAGACAAAGGAGGGTGTTGGGGGTGGAGGGGGAGTGATCATGGGAGATTACCACACAAGTGCAGTAAACAAGATGCAGATTTAAGTCCTTGCCTTTGGCACTGATTAAGAGTTTCTAGAGATAAGGTCATCCCCCCTTCTTCCTGGTACAGAGAGGGAGACACCTTTACAGATGGAGATTTCCTTTACAATGTAAATGTCTCTTAACAAAGGGTAAGTAAATTCTACTCCTCAGAGCCTCCTTCCTATCTGCAGTTTTTTAAAGTAACCAGCTTAAAATAATCCTCATCACCACCAGCATTCCCGCATGCCAGCCTGTTCTCCCTAACCTCTTCAATTTTGCCCCAAATCCTGAACTGGGGAGACAGATCTGAGGGCACACACCCCCTGTCTCCCTGCAGACTGATCTCAGAGAATAAAGCTGATTTCTTTCCCAAAGGCTGATGCTGTAATTAACTGGTTTGTTCATGCACATGGGCAAAAGAACCCCAATTTTGTGTGGTGACAAACTTAGGGCAAAGCTGCATGGAACATTTTTTTCTCATTAAAAGACAGAACTGGGACAGGAAAACTTTGGACTGGAAAGAAGGAAGGGGGACACATGAGGTATTGTCTTCTTCTTGACAAAACAGATGGGGAGAATTAAAAAGAAGGGTAAGGAGGGGTGAGGTAAGAACTGGAAGTGCAGGGGGCTCAGTAAGGGGAGGAGTGTTGCTGAGCAGCAGCGGGCACGAAGAAAGAAGGAGAAACCAGGGAGAGGGAGGAGGGGTAAGTGTGGGTGCAATTTTGCTAAACGGCTAGTGGCAAAGTCGTGGATGGGACCCTCAATATATATCTGAATGAATGAAAGAATGAGCCAACTAGTCTTCACAGAATGACCTTGAAATTTGCCTATTATATTTCAAAAACTGTAATACATTGCCTACATTTCTTATTTCTAGGGAAGATTGTTTACTTCACTAAACCCACTACAGAATTCTTTGCATCTTAGTCAATATCAATATATCACCTTTCTACCCAAGTTTATCTTTAACAGAAAGCCCACTGCTGAGAAACTTAAGAAGCCAGTGGGTCTTACGATAATACTCATTTTTTTCCTGCTGACACAATTGAGACCCCTTAATCTCAATATTGCTACTGACAAAGTATATGATTGTCCAACATGTAGCAATTCTTTTAGATTCACAAGATGAGGTAACAGAGGCCAACGTACTTTAAAAAGTATGAAGTTGTGGGGCCCACGGCAGACCACCCCAAAATACCCCACAACAGTATATTGATTATTTCTAATTAAAGTTACTTAAGAAGCAAAAGGAGCATGCTGACCCTCCTGTCTCTGTTCCCCCTGAAACCAGGAGATACATCTCCCCTGGGAAAGATGCTCTCCCTGCATCCTTATCCCCAGAGCTGGGGGACTCAGGGCCAAGAAGCCTGCAGAAACAAGCCTTGTTAATTTACTTCCCCAAGCCTAAACTCTGCCTAAATTTCTCACTAATTGCAAACCCCGAATCTAAGTTTCTTTGTCCTGTCAATTCTTCACAAATTTACCATTTCGTTGTGTAAAAGATATACACACTGCCTACTCTGGTCACTCTCCTCTGACCATCATTTCTTTATGATCTTCAATACATAGATATTAAATGAGTTTTTCTCCTGTGAATCTGGTCTTATGTCAATTTTACTATTAGTTCAGCCATAAGAAAACAAGAAAGGAAGAAAGGGGATTTCCCCCTGCCCCAAGAAAGTAGTATACAAATGTGGGGTCAGATTATTGAGGATGCTCATCATAAGATACAGTGGCTATGTGCTAAGTGAATAGAATCCATTTTTAACCAAAGCATTGAGATATTACCTATCCCTTTTGGCTGAAAAAAATTTTCCCTTTACTATGACAGTCTTTAATAAAGGAAACATTTCCTTTCCTTGCCTTTAACCACACAGTTCAAGATTTCGATGATGATTTTCAACTGTCCCCTACCCTTCAGTGTTGACCTCAGCCTCTGCAGCTTTGGTGTCCACTTCATCAAAATGATTTTCCACAGTTATAACCCATTGCACCACATCATCACATTTTTTTGTATAGAGCAGCAATTGCTTCTTGAATGGAATAATGGTTATTTATGTCTTGCCAAATACTTTTCAGAGCTTGAGTCTGATCTTTTCCTACTCAACTGACCAGAGTTCTGTTGCACTTAGAAGTACTGATAATCAAACCTGGGACCGTCTCCATGGCCGAGTGGTTAAGTTTATGCACTCTGCTTCGGCGGCCCAGGGTTTCACTGGTTCGAATCCTGGGCACAGACGTGGCACCGCTCATCAGGCCACGCTGAGGTGGCGTCCCACACGCCACAACTAGAAGGACCCATAATTAAAATATACAACTGTCTACTGGGGGGATTTTGGGAGAAAAAGCAGAAAAAAATAAAAAAGAAGACTGGCAACAGTTGTTAGCTAAAGTGCCAATCTTAAAAAAAAAAAAAAAACACCCAACCTGGGGTCTTAGGTTCCCGTGGACAGAACAACGAAGTCCATGAACTTGGATGGGGGAAAATTTATATCTTTATTTTACTAACCTCTAACTTCTAATTCCTTCAATTATGAATGTAGGCAACAAGTTACAGTAATATTAGGAGTTATCTGTAACTGTCACCAAAAGAAATCACAGATATTTTTATATCCCATAACAGTAGGTGCAAATATCTTTCTTTTTCTTCTCCCCAGAGGTTCCCAGTACCTAGCTGTGATGAGGATTATTTTAGACTGGTTACTTTAAAAAACTGCAGACAGGAAGGAGGCTCTGAGGAGTAGAATTTACTTACCCTTTGTTAAGAGACATTTACATTGTAAAGGAAATCTCCATCTGTAAAGGTGTCTCCCTCTCTGTACCAGGAAGAAGGGGGGATGACCTTATCTCTAGAAACTCTTAATCAGTGCCAAAGGCAAGGACTTAAATCTGCATCTTGTTTACTGTACTTGTGTGGTGATCTCCCATGATCACTCCCCCTCCACCCCCAACATCCTCCTTTGTCTTTAGCTAAAAATAATATTTAAGGTGGTGGCTTCAGCCATTTACTTAATCTGGTTTCACTCTTATCTAAAAATTATAGGACTACTCAATAACCAGACCCCACCTGCACTGATACCATTTTAACAACTTTTTTTACATATTTTTTCCTTTGTGTTGTAAAGAGATAACTCACATACCTATGCCTTAAATGTAGCCCTACTCTCAACCTATGTTTGCAGCAGCAGCAGCTCTGACTGCCCATGGATCCTGTCTCCATGCTGTTCCATACTATTCTCTAAATAAAAGAGCACTATTGCAAGACCTTGAGAGTCCAAGAAATCTTTCTTTCGACTCCTTGGCTCACCAACCCCACACCAGCTGTATATTTTAGTTGTGGGTCCTTCTGGTTGTGCTATGTGGGACACTGCCTCAGCATGGCCCGATGAGTAGTGCCATGTCTGCGCCCAGGATCTAAACCAGGGAAACCCTGGGCTGCTGAAGCAGAGTGCACAAACTTAACCACTTGGCTATGGGGCCAGCCCTGAAAATATCTTGAAATATTGTCGGTGCTCATCTCTACTTCAAAATTACAGTAGTTATTTGAAATGCTGCCAGATCTTATTTAAGAATCACATATTACTCTATCACAAATAAAAATATTTTATAACTTTTATTATAGTTTATTTCCTTTGTAAATCCTATATATTTTATTTTACGCATTTTAAACTGTTTTGAGAAAAGGCCTATAAACTTTACTACACTGCTGTATACATTTCACCCATAGCACGAAAACAGTTAAGAACATCTGACTGCTGAGTATTCTGGTAAATCTTTTGCTAACCTCATTAAGTTTAGCCCTTATGTCAGTCATAACCCCTCTCTGATATGCTGCAGCATAAAGAAGTATTATTCCAAACACCCTTACAGTGCCTCAAATCTAGAAGCTTTTACAACATATGGAAGACAAAGGAAGACGTGGGAGAAGTTGTGGTCACCTTTAAAGACCCACTTGGACTTTCCCAAAGGATATGTTTTGATGTGACAAGAGCTTCACCTTAAATCCCTCTGTTCATTGGTTCCACCAAATGTGCCCTCCCAGCTCTCTTTCCTGCAGGTCTCCCTGAGCAAGAGCGTGTGTGTGTATTTTTTCCTATTTTAATTTGATTCCAGCACCACAGAACTCACAGGGTGCGTGTTAGCTTTCTCCTTTTCTCATTGGTAACTTCCAACAGTGAGAACCTGGCTCCCATGATCTAGGATGAATCTACTTATTCAGACCTAGTACACATAGAATGTAGTTTCAGAACTGCTAATCCATACCCCTGTGAGAAACAAATTCATCTGAGTACAGTGCTTGTGTACTCTTCCTTCTGTCTTTAGTCTTAGAAGTAGTACCCAGTCAAAACATTGTTTCTGAAACTTCTTTCTTGCCCACCTCCTTCCGTGTGGTTATGTGATTCACGTGTAATGATTCTGGGACTGATAAAAAAAATGAAAAGCAATAGGATATATTGGAGTATGTGAAGAAGCCATTTGGTTTAAAACTAATTTGGCCTGACCTTGTTTTTCCAAAAGGGCCTGACGTGGCCTGTTGAGCATGCGTTGTACATCTGCTTTAAACACTTACTGTGTCCTAAAGACAAGAATGATGCCCCTAGAGATAGCGATGTAGCTTGCCCCCATATCAGCATTTCCTTAAGGAGAAACATTTCTTCCTAGGAACTAAGGATTAATTACCATCCTGCTGTGCTCACCTTGTGACCACTGACCTGCTGTGCCAGCTAGGCATCTCTTTTACGGTAGTAAGAGACATGTTCCTGTCATATGTACGTATGCTCTTTGTTCCAAGATGGTATATAACCACTCTGACACCCCACTTCTTTGGTGCCCTTCTTTCCTTGGGAAAGGAAGGCGCTGGGTTATAGTCCTCAGACCTGGCTCAAAATAACATCTCAATTTTCATATACAGATTGATTTTGGATTATTTGAATCGACAAGACCAATTCCAATGTGTGAAGGTTTCCCCTACATCAACAAGTAATTCTTCAACATTGGCTGGGTGTCCTACAACTCAACTCAATTCTGACATTATCACAATGTCATATCCCAGAGGTCAAGGGCTCAGTCCTACAAGACTGCTCCACCCCCACACCTTCAGACACCAATCGCAAGTCCAGGTTGTCACCTGTGCTTCTGACCCACTGGCTATAAATTGGAAGTTTCTGCTAACCCCTCCTTGGATTAATTTGCTAGAGTGGCTCACAGAACTCAAAGAAACATTTTACATATGGATTACTGGTTTATTATAAAAGGATATAAGTCAGGAACAGGCAGATGGAAGAGACGCATAGGGCAAGGTATGGGGAAAGGGCTTGAAGCTTCCACGCCCTCTCTGAATTTCCATGTGCTCGCCAACCCCGAAGCTCTCCGAACCCTGTCCTTTTGGGTTGTTATGGAGGCTGTCTTACACAGACATCACTGATTAAATCACTGGGCATTGGCGACTGATTCAACCTCCAGCCCCTCTCCCTCTCAGGAGGTTGGGGGATGGGAGTGAAAGTTCCAACCCTCTATTCAAGTGGTTGGTTCCCCAGGCAACAAGCCCCCATTCTTAAGTGCTTTCCAAATGTCACCTCATTAACAAAAACTTAAGCGTGGTTGAAAGGGGTTTGTAATGAATAGCAAGATACCCAGTGCACCTTTATGGTTCTGAAGGGATTTCAGGAACTGAGGACTAGAGACCAAATATATAACGAAAGATGCTCCCATTGCACTTAGTGCTTAGAAAATTCCAGGAGTTTTGAGAGCTTTGAGCCGAGAACCTTGGAGGAGGACCAAAATATGTGTTTTTTATAAATCACAATATCACAACTTGTAATAGTCAAACTTGCCACAGCGTGCATTCCATCTTCCCCCTACGTCCTGGTTAAATTTATATATATATGTTTTATGTATTGTGGTGTATGATTTTATGGGTTTGGACAAATGCATAGAGTCATGTATCCACTACCAGCTCCTCACAAAACAGTTCCGTCATCCCCCAAATTCTCTTGTGCTGCCTCTTTGTAACCCTATCTATTGCCCTGAACTTCCCAATCAAAACTCTAACCATGAATGAATTGAAATGTCGATGCAAAATAACCAATAATCATTCTATAGATAAGAGAGATAAGAGGAGTTTTACTGAGCCAGAGTGAGGATTATAACCCAGGGAGGCCTTTTCAAGAAAGGAAGAAAGCATTCTGGAAAAGCATGATTTTCAGTAGAGTCTTATATCTTTTTAGAACAAAGAACATACATTAAACACACCCAGGATGCATTTTCATCAAAGTTTCAAAGAGGTATTTAGTTGCAAATTAGCAGGTCAACATGACCCTGATGTCAGGAGAGACTAATACAGGCCTCACCAATAATGCCTTACCAACAGGGCATAGGAGGCAAAGTATGCTGTCTTAAGAGAGTGCATTCTTTAACGGTGAAAGCAGATGTACAGTGTATATTTGACAGGCCATAAGTCAGTCTTCTATAGTTCAAGCCGAATCAGTTTGAACCCAACAGTTACCCCATATACCTCAAATATGTGAAAATCTCTTGTCACAATCTACCTTTTCTGTGCCTGCATCCAGGAAGCCTAGTACAGTGAGAAGACACACATACACAGGTGGCCTCATTCAACCGTAAATTCGGTCACTAACCTCAATTTAATCCCTTTCCTATTCCCACCGTGATGATCTCAAACTCCGTAGTCTCCTCAAAGCTTCACCCCTCACTGCCAGCTTACCACCTCTACTTCTACTAGAGAAAATAAATGCCAACAAATGGGAACTACCTCAACTTTTCACCACCAAACCCATACATCGTCCTGCATCTGCACCCATCTTTTCCTTCGTCCCTCCTCTTAGAAAGTAAATAATGTACCTCTCCTTTTTTTTTTTTTTTAACAGGGGAAACTGCTTATGATGTAATATTAAGTTTTTTTTCATTGAAGTATAATTGACATACAATATTATATTAGTTTCAGGTGTACAACATAGCAATTCGATGTTTTTATACATTACAAAATGATCACCATGCTAAGTCTAGTTACTATCTGTCACCATACAAAGTTATTACAATATTATTCACTATATTCCCTATGCTGTACATTACATTCCCGTGGATGTCCTCCACCTCTTCTCTGAATCCCCTTCTTCCTACCCTCGCAGGATCCTTAGCCATCACTTTTGTCTTCTCATGCCTGCAACCTGACCCTTAAGTGTTAGGCAAGTTTGAAAATATAATATTGAGTAAAAAAAGCAACTTGCAAAAGGATTTGTTCAGGATGACAGCATTTATGTACACTTTAAAAATACACCAAATGACAGTATACATTCTCACAGATACAAACAGATATAGTCAGAGCTTAATAACATGCCCAGGAAGCATACACAGCATTTCAGGATTGTGGTTATCTTTTCGGAGAGGGTGGAAGTGCAGTTTGTCAGAATGGCTTTATTTCTTAAAAAAAACAACTGTAGCAAAAGTGGGTTGTGTGTCTATAGGTACCAGGTATATTATTTCCTACACTTGTCTATACACTAGAAATATTTAATAATAAAAACTTTAATGTTAAGACTTTTAAAAAGTATGTATATAATTGCCTGAAACACTTATTATTTGGGTTTTCAAAGTAGGCTTACCTTTAAAATGTCAAATGCAGAGTTTGGATAATGTATTCAGCATCACACTACAGAACAATTTTATGGCTTTCTTCAGAATCTAACTGCCAGAGACCAGCTCCGGGGCCTACTGGTTAAGTTTGGCACGCTCTGCTTTGGCAGCCCAAGTTTGGTTTCCGGGTGTGGACCTACACCACTCACTGGCAGCCATGCTGTGGTGGCAACCCACATACAAAATAGAGGAAGATCAGTACAGAAGTTAGCTCAGGGTGAATCTTCCTCAGGAAAAAAAAAAGTTACCTGCCAAATATGGTCACACGTAATTAAAATAAGGAGACTGGTTTATTCTGGGAACATTTACCAAGGACTCTTAGAGTCTTCGAAACAAGTGCCCCTGTGATTTAAGCTATGAGTTGCCACTCTTGGCTACATACCCAGAATGCTTGGGGAGCTCACAGGAAAAAAAGGAGAGATTTTGCCCCACCAATGAAGGTTCTGATTCAACAGAGTCAGAATGAAGCCTGGGCTTCTGTATTTCTAAAAACCTCCTGCAAATGACTCTAATGTGTAGCCTGGGCTGGAATCTGTAGTTTATATGCATGACTTTGGAAGTAAAAACCCCATTCCACTTTTTTTATTTTGAGGAAGATTAGCCCTGAGCTAATATCCACAGCCAATCCTCCTCTTTTTGCTGAGGAAGACTGGCCCTGTGCTAATATCCATGCCCATCTTCCTCTACTTTATATGTGGGACGCCTGTCACAGCATGGCTTGACAAGCGGTACATAGGTGCACCCCAGGATCTGAACCGGCAAACCTCAGGCTGCCAAGGCGGAACAGGTAAACTGAACTGCTGTGCCACTTGGCTGGTCCCCCCACCCCGCTTACAACTGTTAAAAAAGAGATAACAGGCCTAAAATGGAGTCACTTACGCTAAGTGTCACATCACCAAACAGAGACTTAATACCTAATTATTACAGTTTCAGCATCTCCCAGGAAAGGAATCTTAAACCAGTCAATTTGGAATTACCTTGTCAGCATTAGTGAGGTAATTTGCCTGATTAACCCCTGCTGTCCCCTAAAGGAAGGTGACCTTGCCACAACCAACCTGCTTTTTGCTAGGACAACTTCCTTGTCTTGCTCCCTTCTGCCTCTACAAGTGTTTCATTTTGTACAGCTTCTCAGAGCTCCTTTCTGTCTGCTAGACGGGATGCTTCCTGACTTATGAATCATTGAATAAAGCCAATAAGATCTTTAAAATTTACTCAGTTGAATTTTGTTTTTCAACAGATTTCGTGGCAGTGGTGGGATCTGAAGAAAACTTCTGCCGGTTTGCGGAATAATGAGAAAAACAGGCACTGGCACCTGCAAACCCTTCGAGTTCTCTGTCTTTCTCACTTTTTCCCAGGGCCGAGGGTAAGTTCCTCTCAGTTCTGAGCTCTGTTCTCTTTGCGTCAATCTCCCAATCTAAGTGACTTTCCAATCCAGGGCAGGTCACCTTGAGCTAGCAGACAGGTCCACCCAGGACCCAAGCCCCTAATGCTAGGTTCAGTCCACAGTTCCCCATTTGACTGGACTCCCAGTCTGTAGTCCTCATTTGTTGCAGTCTGCTAATTCAGTCCTTTCCCCAGGCCCTGTTCCACAACGGGAACTGCTGGTGGTATGCACAAGGCCTTCTCTTGGCCAGTCCACAGTAATATCTCATTAAGTGCTGATGTGTTAGTATGCACATGAGGTAAAGGCTATTGCTAATGGGAATCTCGAAAGCCAAAAGTCACAAAATTGGTGGGCACAGAACAAGCACTTAAAAGCTGTTAGAGCGCTTGTCACCTAACTCTAAGACTCTGGTATTAGGATAAGCTGGTCGTGGAGTGGGTTAGACTGACACTAGGTCAACCATCAACCTCAAGAAAATCTCTGTGCAACAAGGTACACTGTAAACCACCACACAATCCCCAACCCAGAGACAGATCTTTCTTAGGTATTAATTTGGTTCTGAGAGACCCAAGGCTTAAGGAAATGGGATCCTTAAGTTCCAAAGAGTTGAGGCCACCACCTTCTGGCATACCTGCTTATTTGATGTCTAAGAACTGTAGTCCTGGAAGCTGTAGGCATCTACAAAAATGGGAAAATCTTACTAAAGACAAGGTAGAATTACAGTGACCATAATGGGGAATGTTCCGAGTAGACAAGATTTGTTCATTTAACAAGTGCACTTGAAAACAAGGGCTCCTAAATCAAACAACAGAATGGGATACCTATTTTAATTGGTATGTAGAAGCTTCCAAAAGGCTTCAAGATTCCAAAATAGCTTCCCTGAAATATCCACTGCAAAAGGTTAATGAAAAACTAAAGACACAAGAGGTACCTAAAACAAAAGACAGTAAGACTGAAGTGACTCCTACTGCTGCCCTCTATCCTCCTTTACCTGGGTACTCAAGTCCCACTAATTCTCTGTCAGAACTGCCTTTCCACTCTGAAGAGACTACTCAAAAGTTACCTTTCAAAATAAGACCACCCGAGGCTGCAGGCCATCCTCTTCAGGGATCTTTCACTCCTTGGTCAAAGACCAAACTAAAGGCTACAGTTAAAGAATTTGCTAAACTCAGGGAGGACCCTCAAAAGTTTTCTGAAGAACTTAGATTCTTTATCAGGGTCTATGACCTCAAGCTGCCACATCTTTATCAGCTTGTGCACATGCTGGCGTGACTTGGTGAAGCCAAAAATGAATGCAGGAAGCAGAATGCATAAATCCAATGATGATATTCGAGAGCCTCAATCTTCAGCATGATCTGCTTATGGACCAGAAGAAGCTCACAAAACAGCAACCAATCTTTTAAAAGCGATTGCCAGAGTCTTCCCTGTCCCCACTGATTGGTCTTTTATTCAAATATGCAAACAAAAGAAAGATGAATCTGCGGCAGATTTTAAACCTCTGAAAGCTCTCTTCCTACAGCATCCTGGGTTCCATACAAGATATGATGTTATCCAACCTGCTCTAGCTGCCCTATTTGTAAATGGATTGTCTCCTGAGATCAGTGGATTGATAAAAAGACAGAATACAGGATGGGAGGCCACTGGTCTGACTGGACTTGTGACCATAGCTGAGTACTTTGTAAGGACTTTGGAACAAGACCATCAACAAAATTCTGCTTAGCTATTAGTTTTACAGTTGCAACAGCTCCAAGGGCAGAAATCTAAAATAACACTGGGCCTCCCCCAGTGCACCCTCTCAGGGGTCCATCAACAAAACGCTGGCCCAGGGATCAATGTCTCAACTGGGACAGTGGAAAGAAGACTGTCTTCAAAGGTTTTATGCAAATCCTTCAGTAGCAATTTGAATGCCCCCATATCTACCCCTGAAGGAGGTCCCATAGGGAGCCCCCCGATGGCTGACAGGACTCAGGGATTTTCTGGAAACTGCTATGGTATTCCCTTTTAGGGGAGGAAGACATTTCCTCTACCCACTGTGGGTTCTCTGGCCAGAGAATGAATTAAATTCACATGAGACAGATTAACAGGAGAAAATTAAACAAAACTTTATAACATGTATAGATGGGAGAGGCTCAGGCAACCTGAGCAACTCGCCAAAAATGGCTGAAGCCACCACCTTAAATATCATCTTCAGCTAACGACAAAGAGGATGTTGTGGGTGGAGGGGGAGTCGATCATGGGAGATCACCACACAAGTACAGTAAACAAACGCAGATTTAAGTCCTTGCCTTTGGCATTGATTAAGAGTTTCTAGAGATAAGGTCATCCCCCCTTCTTCCTGGTACAGAGAGGGAGACACCTTTATAGATGGAGATTTCCTCTACAATGTAAATGTCTCTTAACAAAGGGTAAGTAAATTCTACTTTTCATTTGCTTTCCTGTCTTCAGTTTATTAAAAGTAACCAGCTCCAAATAATCCTCATGCCAAAGAGACATATCTTGGGATGGCCAACTCCAGGACCCCACACCCTTAAACAGCCAAGGAGAAACTAAAATTATGGAAAACCTTGCCAAATTCTGATAAACACCTGAGCTGCAGATGGGACCCTGGGCAAATTGGCAGAAGCCAGCAAGAGATGAGAATTCTCGCTCACACCAGCTCTCCCAAATCTCTGTCTGTACTGCCTGGTCGAGAGAGGAAAATAAAATTTCAAGTTGCTCTTTCCATTCCAAACCCAGACCCACTGATTATTGATCGTTTTTTTCCCAGGGACAGCTGTTAACCTTCTTGTTGGCCTTATTTTGTGTTCTGAGAATTTGGCTTGGTAGCTGTCAGGTTTGGAGCCCAAAAATACAGCTGGACAGAAAAATGGGTTGCACTCCATTTGAGGCTAGATATGGCTGGACAGAAATGTGGGTTAAACTCAATTTGTGCCTAAGGTCTATCGCTAGCCCACAGGTAAATTGTCCAAGTCTACCTTTTGGCTATCTTCGGGAGTGGCTCTGGATCTTGAGAGGATAGTATCTTTTGCCCCCTTTTTGGGAATGCCTTGTGCGTCCATGGAGTCGTCCAATACTGCCAGGAATATTTACTATTTGCTCTGGCTGAAGCCTGACAAGATATTTGAAAACATTTTTTTTTTAGCTCTATGGTCAGAAGTTTGCCAAGCTGAAAGCTGATATTCAGAGCCTGCTAAAAACTTTTTTTAGGCCTTCTTCTTTAAGTTAAAATGTACCTAGAGGGAAAAAAAACATTTGGAGGTAAACTTCTAAATGTAAAACACAGAAATCATTTAATTTCCACCTTAGTGGAAGATCTTCTCCCTGACACAAAGAAGTCAACTGAAGGTGACATAGTTGGGTGGATGGGTCAGCCCTTCCAAGTTATTTAGGGTGTAATCCAATTCTTTGAGGAATTAAAAACAATTATCCTTGTTTGAGTCTTTACCAGAACAGAAATACAGCCCTAGAAGCAATTCAAAGCCCACCTATCCTTTCACCAGTCCCCAAACCTGCCCTATGCATCTCAGAAGGTTTGTTAAATATTGTAACAATTCTAGCCTCAGGAAACAAAAGTCCTTCTTGAAGGAACTTAGCACTCTTTCTCTGTGCCTCTGAGAAGGAAATGTTCTACCTGATCTTCTCCAAGGACTCTTATCTAGGCCATCTCTTTGAAATGCAAACTTCAGAGAGGTAATTCTCATTAGAAGGAGAAAAAAGGGTGAGGAAAGGCTATTGGGAACTTGGGTGAATGAAAAATCTTAAATGTCTTCTCCATACATATTAATAAAAAGCTTTAGACATCTGAGCAGGTAACCCTAATTTATTCCATCTGCCAGAAACACAATTTGGACTCAACTGCCCTTTTACAAACTAGTGAGTTTTGCATTATCATACCTGTCTCATGGCTAAAATTTTAGAACAAAAGTTATAAGGTCTCTGTGTCTGTCTGTATGTTTATGTGTGTCTATTTATGTATGTTGTAAATGTCTGATATTTTTCTACCTCTAGATGGTATTGTTAAATTAATTTGTAAATGAGCTCTATTTAATTGGCTTAAAAAGCAAGTGGTTATATAAATTAAAGACTATTAAAACTCTCAGAAATATAGAAACTAATCCAAATGCTTTTCAAGTCCATGTGATCTGAGATAATCTTTGGTAAATAAAAGCTAGTAAATAAAAGCTAGTTTAAGTTTGTTAATTTAACCAGAATAGGCATGACATTAGAGTTATCAGTATTAAATATTAATGCTTTTATTCTACCTAGATTTACTAAAAGTCAAATAAACTCATATTATCTCTGTTACAAAATCTGTTAGCAAGAAAAATAGCTTGGGATGATGGCTGACTTTGTCTAATGTCTCATGAAGTTTGGTGGGTAGTCTAAACACAATTGTTGGGCACAAATAAATTAGATAGACGTAAGTGGGATAACAGTTTCTAGGTGAACTTTTCAGCAATAAGTGTTTTATAGTATGTCTACTGAAATCATTTCCCCAAATCTTTTTTGCTAACTCGAAACCTCGGAGTTTTTCTAAATTAAATTAAAAGATGGATAGTCAATGAATGTCTAGATCACTATCAAATAAAATAAAATAGTGAAACATTAGTTACTGAATATATGTGTATCTACTTTTGGCTTTTTGTTACCAATAAACTTAAGATGTTTGGGTCTATTAGTAAACATGTGCCACACTGAAAAATCTACTATGAGGAAGAATATACTTCAAGAAATTATGAAACGTATTTATAAGTCTGCCAATCCACAGAATGCTAGTGTAAGGGACAGTCACAACTGTTCACTTCTTAGTTTTCACTAGGAATTAAGGATTCTAAAGATTAATAATTCTAATCAATACACATAATTAAAATTACTTATAAACAATAAAAGTGAAAGGATACAACTATGTAGGAAAAGAAGGTAAGGAAAGTGGAATGACTGATTGTTCCAGAATGAGAAGGAGGAAAAAAAATATAGCACAAAATTGTAGGGTGTGGAAAGAAATCTTGGGAAAGGAATTTTACGTGTGGTCAAGCTGGCTAAGAATAAAATGATATTCATTTAAGTTTAAAAAAATGTGTTTTTATATCAAAAGTACACTTGTGAAAAACAAGAATTGATTTTCTCTGTTAAAAGGACAAAGTTTTCTTGGACTTTGGGTCTGAATTTTTTTTTTTTTTTTCAGTGAGGAAGATTGGCCCTGAGCTAACATCTGTTGCCATTCTTCCTCCTTTTGCTTGAGAAAGATTGTCCCGAGCTAAGATCCATGCCAATCTTCCTCTATTTTGTATGTAGGACACCACCACAGCATGGCTTGATGAGCAGTGTGTAGGTCCACACCGGGGATCCAAAGCTGTGAACCCCGGGCTGCTGAAGTGGACACGTGAACTTAACCACTACACCATCAGGCTGGCCTCTGGGTCTGCTTCCGATAACAGATTGTGAAAGTTTCTTTACCTTTTAAGTAGTCTGCCTGGACAGCAAAGATTTTGTCTTACCAAAATAATTCACTGTGCTTCACGTTGTCTTTATCAGGTCTTTGATTTCATTTGAAAACCCAATCTTCTCAATATTAAAAGAGCTAAGTTTTGTTCACAACTATGTAACCTTCTGTATTTGCCTTTAAAATCTTCTATAGCCACTTTGGTTTAATAATTAAGTATCATTTCAAATGATCTGTGATTCTATTTAGTCAAAGGTTCAAATTTTTTGACATTTTGACAACTTGCCAAAATCAATTTCTAAAAGAAGTCTTTTTGACCTTGAGCTAACTTTGGGATTTTCTAGAGGGTCCCTGGAACACCTCAAAAGATTTGTTCTCTCTCCTTAAAAAAAAGGAGATGTCAAACTAATTAGGCTTATTTGATAAGTTAAATTACATGGGAAACATTGTTAAATAAGAAGTAATACTAAGCCTTCTTTATGCTGCATTTGTATAGGTATATGTTATAAATGTTCCAGAAATTGTATGACATTCCTAAAGTCTGATATGTCTTGGTAGATTGTTATCAGTCATAATTCCAGTTATTATCTTAAAATGTTATATATCACCGAAATAACCAAATTTCCTTGTCAATTCCATTATATTGAACTCTCATCAGATCTTTAACTATGGGCATTTTTAAGTCTTCTATCATTTACAGTCAGTTAATGTTTTACTCTCACGCTTTTGCAAAAGTGAGATTCATGGAAAGGACTGTGCTAAAAACTCTGACATTGCTGCCAAATTACAAGGTGTTGAAACTTAGGTGCATATTTCACAACTAAAGGAGGCTCCACCCAACATCTGATCCTGTGCAAACACTGGTGACCTCAAAACCAAACAGACTAGGAAGAGAAGTGGCTGACAGCAAGGTAGACCACTTTCACTCAAGACGCCAGATCAAGACTTCATAGTCTAACTAAACATGAAACCTTTTCTTCTTCTCCTTCTATCCTTTACTCTGGCATTGGCCTGGAAAGAATGCCATCATCTGTATCTCCCAGGCCATTGCTAAAGTGGGTAACCTTTCAGACTGCTGGATTGGTCACCAAAAACTGATCTGTCCATGATGCTAGAGACCCCCTGGTCCTCCCTGTGATCAATTTCGCTTCTATTCCCAATGTCACCATAAACTACAATTGATCCCCCATAGAAGTCACTTACAGAGTCTGACTTTTACAAGCAGAACACCCAGTGCCTTGTTTTCACTCTTCTCCAATTATAACTGCACTTGACTAATTAGACACAAATACCTAGGCAAATCTTAGTACATTTGCACCCCCATGTTCTTACGATTATTTAAATCAGATCAGCCCCCAATCACAAAAAGATCTCATCAGTAGCACTCTTGTTTGCAAGGAATTTAGAACAACTTTTTATTTCAGGCTAGGTTTCTTTCCTGAATGTGCTAAAAACCTGACTGACTCCTGGCTTGAATGGGCAAATGCAACAATCTCTTGAATGAATGCATTAACAGTGCTGCCTTAGGGGAAGTGGTTTGTGCCTTGAGAGGATCTTTGTCTGTGGTGGTTATCACGCTCCTTGGGCCTGTGAATGCCTGGATGTGAGGCATAAACGGGCAATGCCTTTTAGGTTACCCAACTGTGCCCCTAACTGTCCATGATCAAAATGAGACACCTCAACTCCCCTGAATTTACATTCTCGAGTTAGAAAGGACCAAGCATGAGGCATTCGTGATTCAGGATTCGCCTCCCTTGGCAGGTCCCTGGTTAGGAGTGAGTGTGAAAGAGGCTATGATCAGGAACCTTTCCTGAGCTCTTGAAGATACTGCAGAACCCACTGCTAAATCAAAAGCTGCCCAACAAAATCCTTAGACTCTCTGGTTAAAGTTGTTCCTGATAACAGGATAGCCCTTGATTATCTTTTAACCGAGCAAGGAGATGCCTGTGTTGTGGCCAACACCACTTGCTGTACCTGGATTAACACTTCTGGGGAAGTTGAAACTCAGTCACATAAAATCACGGAGAAAGCCACTTGGCTTAAGAAAATCACTCCTTCAACAGGGTCTTTCTTTGACTTATTTGATTTTGATTGGTTTGGGTCTTGGGGACCCTGGCTTCAAAGTGCACTCCAGACATTGGGAACTATCCCACCCAAATTATCATAGTAGTCCGCTTGGTGCACTGTATTCTCTCAAAAGCTTTAAATGCATATTTGCAGCTGCTAACCACCAAGCAAATGATCTCCCTAAGAGTGGAATGTCAGAAAAGGAATGAAGAGAAAGACTGACAAAGAATGTGAACCTAAGTCGTGACCTGTGAATATGAGAGAGACTCAGCAAAAAGATGTCATGACCTGTAAATACCACACAGAGGATCTGCAAAAACTGTGAGAAATTTGGAGCGGTAGCTGGGAGTGGTGGTAATACCTTAAATTTTGATCACATCTCTCAGACTGAGAGTGACCAAAAGGGGGGAAGTGTTAAAAAAGAGACAACAAGCCCAAAATAGAGTCAACTACACTAAATGTCACGTCACCAAACTGAGACTTAATGCCTAACTTCATTACAGTCTCAGCCTCTGCCAGCAATGGAACCAGTCAATCCGGAATTACTTGGTCAGCACTAGTGAGGTCGTCTGCCCGACAGACCCCTGCTGCCCGCTAAAGGAAGGTGACCTTGCCACAACCAGTCTGCTTTTTGCTAGTATAACCTCCTTGTCCCTGCTCCCTCCTGCCTATGAAAGTCTTTCATTTTGTATAGCTCTTTGGAGCTCCTTCCTACCTGCTGGATGGGATGCTGCCTGATTCGTGAATCACTGAACAAAGCCAATAGAATCTTTAAAATTTACTCAGTTGAATTTTGTTTTTTAACACAACTTTCAAAAGCCAAACCATTCACTCATCCAAGATGATGATCCATGAATGTGCTCCCCCTGCTCTCCCCTTGCCCCAGAGGTCTGGCTTTAAAATTCTTCTTTTGGGGGCCGGCCCCGTGGCCGACTGGTTAAGTTCGTGCGCTCCGCTGCAGGCAGCCCAGTGTTTCGTTGGTTCGAATCCTGGGTGCGGACATGGCACCGCTCATCAAGCCACACTGAGGCAGCGTCCCACATGCCACAACTAGAAGGACCCACAACTAAGAATATACAACTATGTAGCAGGGGGCTTTTGGGAGAAAAAGGAAAAAAAACCTTCTTCTTTTGTTTTGAACAGGTAATGAGGTTCAAAAAAGCCGTTGGCCTATTCCCATCCAGCCCACTTCTCTATTACCAGCCCATAGGTAACCTGTTGATTAGCTTCCTAGGAACCCTTCTAGTATTCTTTACACACAGTCAATCATCACATAATGAAGTTTCAGTTAACTATGGGCCACATATACAACGGTGGTCCCATAAGATTAGTGCTATATAGCCTAGGTGGGTAGTAGGCTCTATCACCTAAGTTTGTGTAAGCACCCTCTATTATGTTTGCCCAATGACAAAATCACCTAACAACACATTTCTCAGAACACATTCTTGTCATTAAGTCACATATGACTTTACAAATATAAGCAAATACACTTTATTTTCCTCCCTATCCCTTCTAAAACGTAGCACACTATGTACCCTATTCTGCACCTTCCTTTTTCCCATCTGGCAACATATTCTGGAGATTGAAGCCAGTACCTGAGGGTTAACTGTAAATATTTAGTAAGAACGCAATTAACCTTTGACCTTGTTCCCAACACAGACACAGATGAAAAGAAGTTAATCTTGTCAATATGCTGTTTTCTTGTTTAACTGAAGGGTGACTCAAGGGTCACAGGATTTATGAGCTTGTTTTGCAGAATAAAAAGAATGCTTTTAGGGAAGTTAGGATCACCAGATAACCAGCCTCCAGCTGCTGTGGATGCCCAGAAGTCTAATTGCCCAAGGGCTTATCTGGAGTGAAAGAAACATGGATTTCCCCCTTGTTTCTCCAAAACTCCTCCTCCCAAGCCCCAGAGCTCTATAGAGACCCCCTGCTTTCTTCTTTTATTAAGGCAGATTTGAGAGAACCCATCTTTCTGCCTTCTTATTTTGGCCAATTTGAATAAACCTTTCTTCCATCTCCAAGCACCTGTGTCTTAGTGATTGGCTTATTGTGCACCATCGAACTTGAGATTAAGAAGTTTGGTATCAAGATGTTTCCACGTTTGGACCTAGAGTATCTTCATTCTGTTTTTTATAGTTGCAAGATAGTCCATTGTGTATAAGAACACTTGTTTCTTTTAAAACCAGGTCCCACTTTAGGAAGCATAAAAAACTAATTGAAGTCATTACCTAAGGGGCAGGGCAAGGAATGGGTTAGATGGTGTAGGATCTCACATGTTCAGCAATAAACTGCGAGCCCTTTAAGAGCCATGTCTCCTTCTGGCCCCAGCTGCCAGGATTTGTAATGATCCAGGGCCTGGCCAGCCCAGATCTTAACTTAGCTTATGAAGGAACATAGAGCACCTCCACATGAGCTACTGCTCTTGGGAATTCTGACCGTACCAGGGACAGCCTCTTTTGGCAAGCACATAGCCTTTATGCTCCTCACCTATGTAAGCAACCCCCTCCCATTCAGGGTAGTGGTGCACAACTCTGTTCAGCTGGCCACCTCTGGCCACTCCCTGTATGTAACTTCCAATAAACCTTATGTCTTGTACGCTGCCTCCAGGTCTTTTCTTCAGTCTCTCTGCAACCTATCCCACACTGTCTGCATAACTGAGCATGAGGCCAGACAGATGGTACTGAGGTAACAGAATTCCTTTTGTTACTACACATGGTGGGATAAGGGGATTTAGCTAACTGCATGGGACTGACTTCAGTAACCAGCATTAGTGGAAAGTAGCCACTGCTCTGCACCCACCACTCTACCAAGCCCTGGACTTTACACTATACCTCGTTTCTAACAATATTTTAATAAAAAAAGTATTCTTAGATTAGTGTTTCTCTTTTGATTCTGAACACCTTTTCATATGTTTAAGAACCACTTGTATTTCTTTTTCTGTTTATTCATGTCCTTTGCCCATTTTCTTATTCAATTTCTTTCACTTTTTTCTTTCCCGTTGATTTCCAGGAGTACTATATAAATTAAGGAAAGTAGCTCTTTGGTGACAGGAGTTGAAAAATTTTTTAACTAGTTTGTCATTTGTCTTTTTGACCTTGCTTATAGTTTTTTTGTTTGGTTGGTTTTTCTCATGCAGAAGTTTTTTATTTTTATGTTGTCAAAATTATTAATCTTTCTTTTATTAATCTTTTATTTTTTTCTTTCTTTGGGTGATGGAATCAGCTTTTAAGTAGAATGACTTTCCTTACTCTGAGATAATGAAGAGATTTGCCCATGTTTATTTTTAGTATGTTATGTATTCAATTTTTACATTGAATGTGCATATTTATGCTGGCTAAAGATAATAGAAGCATGAACAAATCTAATTTTTCTAAGTCTTCTTTGACTTGTAAGTCTACAAAGAGTGCTCACCCTTGGTAAGTACATTTTGATGGTATTTTTAATATCATTTTCACCGATTCAACTTTCTGGATCAAGGAAAGGTAAAATATTATTTTATGATATAATTAAATGTGTATAATGCCTAAAAGAAGGACCTTTTAACTGTCAGCTAACCAGAATATCTCATTCTCCAATTTAGCGGGAAAGTAAAAGATATTTTAAAAGTAAATTAACACAGTGAGATATAATTACACACCTATCCAAATGGCTAAAACAAAAAAATCAGTGACAATGCCACTTGCTGGCAAGGATGAGGAGAAACTGGATTTCTCATACATTGCTGGTAGGAATGTAAAATGCTACAGCCACTCCGGAAAACTGTTTAGCAGGGGTCCAGCCCCGTGGCCGAGTGGTTAAATTCGCACGCTCCGCTGCAGGCAGCCCAGTGTTTCATCAGTTCGAATCCTGGACACGGACATGGTACTGCTCATCAAGCCACGCTGAGGCGGTGTCCCACGTGCCACAACTAGAAGGACCCACAACTAAGAATATACAACGATGTACTGGGGGGCTTTGGGGAGAAAAAGGAGAAAATAAAAATCTTTAAAAAAAAAAAGACAACTGTTTAGTAGTTTCTTATAAACATGCAATTACCACATGATCCAGCAATTGCACTCTTGGGTATTTATCCTAGAAAAATTGAAAGTAAGTTTAAACAAAAACCTGCACACAAATGATCATAGCAGCTTTATTCATAACAATCAAAAACAGGAAACAACCTAGATGTCTGTCAACAGGTGAATGGTTAAGCACTCGTGGTATATCCCTCATGGTGTAGGGATTCACTTGGAACCCCAGAGTTACCAGAAAGATTATTTTAAGCTGAAGACATCTGAGGTTCAACAGATGCTGAAAAAAGTCTTGAAACTGGCCCCGTGGCCAAGTGGTTAAGTTCACGCACTCAGCTTTGGTGGTCCAGGGTTTCGCAGGTTCAGATCCTCGGCACGGACCTAGCACTGCTCATCAAGCCATGCTGAGGTGGCGTCCCACATGCCACAACTAGAAGGACCTACAGCTAGAATATACAACTATGTACTGGGGGGCTTAGGGGAGAAGGGAAAAAAAAAAAGACTGGCAACACTTGTTAGCTAAGGGCCAATCTTTAAAAAAAAAAAAGAAAGAAAAAAGTCTTCTCAGAGCTTCCCTTATCTGACTAAAAGTAGCAACTTTTGGGAAATGAGGCTACCATAAATCCCCTCTCAGAGGAGTTTTATGGAAAGACCATTCATATCTGTATAGATAAACATTATCACCAACTTTCTTACCTTCTAAAAAACTATTTCTCTTTTCTAAAGAAGCTTGTTTGTTTTTCCCATAGATTCAACTTCTCCCCTCCCTCTTCCCTGCTCAGTTATACAAGCCTTTAACTTTAACCATTTACAGAGCCACCTACTTCTTTTGTTGGCTCCCCTGTGAACATGAAATAAACCTTTTCCTCCAGTTAATGTCTTTTCTCAGTTTATTCTCAGACTCCAACCACTGAACCCAAGAGAGTAGAGGAAAAGTTTTTCCCTCCTCTTCAACAGAATACTACTCAGCAATAAAAAGGAACAAACCACTGATTTGGGCAACAACTTGTTTGAATCTCATGAGAATTATGCTGAGTGTAACAATCCCAAAAGGTTACAATGTATGATTTCATTTATCTAACGTTCTTGAAATGATAAAATTATAGAGATGGAGAAGAGATCAGGGGTTAGGAACAGGTGGGGCAGGAGGAGGGTGGTTGTTAGGCATGTCATGTGGTTACACAAGGGTAACACAAGAATCTTTGTGCTGATGGAACTGTCCTGTAGGTTTACTGTGGTAATGGACACACAAACATACATGTGACAAAACAGCATAGAATATACAAATTTACACATAAAACGGGAGATATGTGAATAACTTTGATGGATCATACCAATGTCAATGTCCTGGTTGTGATATTGTATTATAGTTTTGTAAGATGTGGCCATTGGGGCAAATTGGATAAAGAGTATGCAGGATCTCTTTGTGTTACCTCTTACAACTACATAAGAATCTACAATTATCTACTGAAAATAAGGTTTAAAAAAATTTGGGGACCAGCCCCGTGGCCGAGTGGTTGGGTTTCAGTGCTCCACTTTGGCAGCCCAGGGTTTCGCTGGTTCAGATCCTGGGTGTGGACATGGCACCGCTCATAAGGACATGCTGAGGCAGCATGCCACATGCCACAACGAGAATGACCCACAACTAAAACATATAACTATGTACTGGGAGGATTTGGTGAGAAAAAGCAGGGGAAAAAAAGAAGATTGGCAACAGTTGTTAGCTCAGGTGCCAATCTTTAAAAAAAAAAAAAATTGAACTGTACCTCCCCCCCCACGAAAGTAAATTTTAAAAAATCACTTTAAAATTGGAGATACCAAATGT
>NC_060268.1:175075607-175123772 GCF_021613505.1 Equus quagga | reverse complement strand
TTTTTTTTTGAGGAAGATCAGCCCTGAGCTAACTGCTGTTAATCCTCCTCTTTTCGCTGAGGACACTGGCCCTGAGCTCACATCCACGCCCATCTTCCTCTACTGTACATGTGGGACGCCTGCCACAGCACGGTGTGCTAAGCGGTGCCATGTCCACAGCCGGGATCTGAACCATTGAACCCCAGGCCGCCGCAGCGGAACAGGCGCACTTAACCGCTGCGCCACTGGGTCGCCCCCCTTTGCCTCCTGTGTGACATTTGCCAAGTCAACAAGTGCTCTTTCCTGAACTACCAATCTATAAAAACAAAACCAGACACTAACTTCCCTCTATTTCCAAAGAAATCTTAAAAGATGGAATTATTAATGAACTTAAATTTCTTTTTTTAATTGTGCGATTAACCGGGGTCCAACGCCTTACCAGGTACACTCACGTGTGTTGCTTAACGACAGGGACATCGTCTCAGAAATAAATCATTAGGCAATTTTGTCATTGTTGAACATCAGAACGTACTTACACAAACCTAGACAGGACAGCCTACTACACACCTAGGCTGTATGGTACTATTCTTACGGGACCACTGTCATATATGCAATCTCTTGTTGAGAAGAAACGTTAATGAGAACACCGACACAAGAGGGGTTGAAGAATCAACAGTTTGCGTCGTCGGGGCAGAGAGGAGAATTAGGTACAACAGGTGGATATTCCCGGTTTCAGCTCAAGCTCTGAGAAGCGAGACGGGAACGGGTTCCACTCTACCGCGGTGAGCTCACCCATGGAAGATGCTCGGGCCCCACTCATGGACTAAAGTGCAGAGGGAATTCGTCTGGTCGTTTTAAGTGCGACCAAGTCCGAGGTCCCTTCTGAACTTTGGAGCAGGGCCGCGGAACGGAGGACACGCATACACTCTGCTCAGAATGAGACTGTGCCTTTATTTTCACAATCTTTTGGGGCGGGGGGGGAGGAAATGTAATCGTTGAGGAATGACGGCATCGCAGAGGTGACATCTCTGCAAAATGGCTCCAAAGATCCCAGAGTCGGTGGCTCCCAGGGCCCAATGGCCTGAAAAGGAGATCTTGCAGACGTTACTCTGCAATCCCATACAAGCTGCTCGTTCTGCCAAAGAAGCTTCTAGACCAGACCTCAGCCCCCTTCTCACCAGATGCTACACTCAGCCCTCCTTACACAAGCGGAGCCGGCTCGGCCGGAGGCCTGGAGGAAGGTCAGGGTTGTGGCCGGCCCGCGGTCAAAGGTCTGAGACCGACCTGGTGGAGCGACGGAGGGCGAGCCCACGACGAGGAGGGGGCGTCGCCGTCACGTTAGGAGAAGACCCCAACGACGGGACTAACGTCTTCCCGGACCCCCAGGACGCCCGCCGCTAGCGCACTCACCAGCGCGCCGCCGCGCAACGGTCGCATTACCATTCCCTCCATCCCCGCAGCTGGTCTGGCCGCTTAGCGGATCTTTGGAATACCTTCTTCTACGCCTCCGCTCAGCGCTTCAAGGCTTGGAGGAGGGCAACGCCAAGGCCCCGCCCCCTCGGCCTCACCTCCCGCCCCCCTTGACCACGCCCCCTCGTGCCTACGGAAACCCGAGAGAGACAGATAGGATCCTCTCCGCTTTCGCTCTACGCCCTGCTCACGCGAGACCTGGGCAAGGCAGTGGGGCGGGAAGGGAACTGGAGACACAACAAACATGGCGGCGGTAGCGGCTGCGAGGGTGACGAAGACGGCGGCGGTGACGGCGACGGCAGCGGCGTTGAACAAGGCGGTGGGGGTTACTCGGTGCGGTTGTCAGGTGGTAAGTAGTAGGCTGCTCGCTCGGACGGCGGCGACATGGCTGAACAGGACCGTTAAGAAGGAGCGGCGGGAAGCAAGAGCCAGGATCGCGGCGGGCCGGCTAACCCTGCCCGAGACTCAGCCCCAGTGGAGGGTCGGGCGTGGTCGGTCGGCCTGTCGGCCGGCAGGGTCACCACCCGGGTCGTTCCTGGCCCGAGTGCGGAGGGTGCGGTGCCTGTGGCCCGGGAGCCCCGAAGGAGTGGCGCCTGGTCTACGGCGCCGTTGGGCAGGGGCTTGGAGGCTCCAGAGTCGGAAGCTGCCTCTCGCTCTGACAGGTGGTCGTGCGGGGGCCGCCCTGAGGTTTGCTCTTCACCGGGTCCCAGGGGTTGGGGGTCAGCCGAGGCGCGGGTCTCCTAGGTGTTCCGAATCCTGGTGAGGATGTCCCTTCGAATCTTAGTGAGGATACCGCCCCGACGCCGGTCCCCGGCTGCTCGTTGGGAGAAGGACTTTTAAAACCTTCGTCTTTTATCTAATGATACTGCGGGATCCATTTGTTCACTCTGTTTTGGGGAGATGTGAGGTTGGGGGAGGAGTTTGCAGCAAAGAACTGTTCAGGTTCATGCAGGGTTTAAGTCTGTTGTTAAACTGTCTGGAGTGGGAGTAGCCCAGCCATGCACCTAGTAAGTGTTCGGTAACTGTGTGACTCTGAATTGAAGTTAGGTTGGTTCCAGCTATCACTAACCACGTGGTCCGTTTAGTGTCCCCTTTATGTGTTATTCAGAAGCTGACTGAAGAGTGACAAGCTGGAGAACAAATAAAGGCTCTTTAAATTGTGAGATCTAGGGAAATTCAGTTTAGAAGAAACTAAACTTCTTTAAAACGACTTTTTAAACGTCTGGATTAACAATTTGTAAATTCCATTTAATTTTGATTTATGTCTTGCCTTCAGCACAGCTACAGATGAGTATACGTTTGGGAATTCGTTACAGCGAATTGAGATGTTTGGTATTTTTTGCCCCTAGGGGTCCAAAGTGTTTCCTAGAAAGCCCTGAGTGTTTGGGACTGCGCTAGAGAGGATAATACAGATGGGAATCAGATGTTCCCCTATTGGGTGTGCCTGGTGGGGTTTTTTTTTAACCCTTTCCCACAAATGTTTTCCTGTAGGACTGGCGCATTGTTTTTATGCCACTGTAGCTGTTCAGCAGTACTAAGCCTGATCCTTTTAGAAGTATATTAAGAGCAAATGAAATTAATAACTTGAATTTAGAAAGACATTGAAAATTTTCCAAAAAGGAAATCTTAAGAAATCCACTTGGGAAAAAAAACAATAGTCATACTACTGCATGTTACTGTTCGGTGATTCTTTGGATCTTTTGTTGGAGTGAACCTGTTGCTTTGTTCCTTATCTCTTAGCTTAATTTTCTCTTCTGGTAATGGTAAAATTGGCACAAGTTATTTTATTAGTTTATTAAGCCTGTAGATGCTAATTAAGTTTTTGTCATAAAGGTTTTGATTCGTGGTGTACTTTTCTTTGCAGACCTCTGTATGGCTTTCCAATTTTAGTTGAAATTCCCTCCATGGCCTTTTGGAGTCCCTTGGTGTGTCTCCAGAGTAAATTTTTATTACTCTACATTTCATCAATGTTGGAGTGGCAAGACAAAGGAGGAACTGATTTGGGGTGAAAAGGTTAGATTGTGACTCTTCTTTTGGATTTCTTGTAACTTGTATCAAAAATGTCCCTTTTTTGACTTCAAAGAATTTGGTTTTTTGACAGTTCTATAATCAGAGGAAATGTGTTCTAATTCTCTTTGAAGGTCCATGTTACTCTCTATACAAACCAAGCCTCATTTGTCAGACCTCTCCACTGATGTGTATTCTCTGACAGAGTAAATCTTTCAGTGATGACAATCATTAGGCTTTAAAAGTAAACACAACTGCTGAACTGCAATCACTTTATGTGGAGAGGCCTGCCTAAACCCCAAATTATTATATAAGTAAGTTACTTGTAAAGCGTTCTACCTTATGGTTAGTAACCCTTCTTGAAAATAGTAGGTAAATAAAATAGATCTTGCCATTCTCTAATCATGTTGTTCTCAGAATTTTCCCATAGCTGATAAAAAAGATAGACTTTGGGAAGAAGGTAGGGGAAGAGCCTCTTCTGGTCCTTGTATTACCTCTATTGCATAGTTGTGGTTGTTTTCTAATTCACATCATGATGCCTCTGTTCTGTGAGCTCCTGGTTAAGAGGTTGTGTGTGCATGTGTGTGTGTATTGATGAACAACTTCCCATTTATAATATGAGACTGAAGAAGAAAGATCAGAGGACCTGGTATGAATAAATCCTTTATCAAAACCAAGGAAGATCAGAGAGTAGTTTAAGTTACCTGCTTAAAGGTAAAGAGGTTTTTGTGTCTTTTGGGATACCAAAGCTTATTTCTCAAATGCTTCTTTCCTTCACTAGCGTGGGTGGCCTCTGGTTATTTTGTGAGAGCCTTATTTTTGAGCCTTGAGCAGATAATTTGGGAGAAGCTACCGGCATAAAAGTAATTTAGGTACATTCTAGCTAGTTTCTAGATAGACATGTACCTACACCCCACAGAATACCATACTAGACCCTTAGTTTAACTTCACTCAGAGTTATCACAGGGAGGACTCAATTTCTGTTGTATCATGTGGAATGATAATCATAACGTATGGGAATACTTCTCTTTGGTTGATATAATTAGATGTCAATTAGCAGAAAAAGTGGATCAGACTTGGAATACACCACCCAAATCTATAACAAAATTGGAGAACTCTTAAATATGTTTCTTTTTCTAATTACATGATTTTACACATTGAAATTTTGTGTGAGTAACTTTTTGGCTAACAAGCTCCAAGGTGTTGAATTCATGGCTAGTAGAAAAGATGTTTTTAATTAAAACATTATAGTTCGCTGATTTCATAAGATAGATTTTTATGTTATGTTTGCAAAGGTTCTTAAGTTTGTCAGTGTCTTAGAGGCATCTCTAGATAGCACTTAATTTGTGGAGTTCTTAGACTGAACTTTCAGTCCTGAGACTGATGATTACTTTATTAAAGAAAGGATAGGATAGGTTTGGATATAAAACCTTTGTTTTCTTTCAGTATCAGGGAAGCTTCTGTAGTTTCAGAATTATTGTTCTTTTTCTGTTTATTGTGCTTAGAAATACTGACTTGAGATAGAGAAAGCTGGGTTTTGAACCAAGACTCTATTCAGATTTGGGCACCTTTCATTCATGCTAGTCTGTTCCACAGACTAGAGCTCTGCAAGGGCTTGTCTGTGCATGTTCGTGTGTGTGTGTTTGTGAGAGAGCGTGTGAGAGAGAGGGGAGAGAGACAGAGGTGATGTAGGTCAAGTGGGCACAGAAATGCTTAGGGATGGAATGATGCTTAATTTTTAAATCCTTGCAGAATGTCTGAGGTTATAAACCATATCAATATAATTTAATCTCTAAGAATAGTTTTCTTTCATGTTTACAAGTTATCTTCCCTTTTTGCATTGGTATCGTTTGTTTTTGTTTTTCTTTTTTTAGTCCATCATACATTATGATTGAAAATCACACAATTTATGGCAGGGAACACAGTGAAATTTATAATGTGACAATGTGGTAATAGCCAAGACTGTCAAAATATGCCAGCCATCCTCTGTAATTAGGCTCATTTGTGTTCTTCAAATTTGAGGTGCATGTGTAAAAATATCATTTTCTTCTGCCTGCTTACTGGCAATCTCGTGCATTTTTTTTACGTTGTCACAAACCGAAGCAGTGTTATACTTTCTAATCAGGATATGGTAAGATTTTTCTTGCTTTTGAAGCCTATCAAAATATATTCAGATATTTTCCAGTGGAAACATATCAGTTTTCGTATGAACTGATTGGCAAGAAGTGATGCTGAGTTGCAGTGTAAATACTCAGATTTCTTTCTAATTAGAACTTTTATAATTTAAACACAGACACTCTGTAGGGCCTTACAGCTTTTACAATTTTAAAAAAACACTATTTCCTAGATCATCTTCTTTTTTTTTTTTTGGTCTTATATTCCCCCAATCCTTATACCTTTTACCTGTTATTTTCTTTTTTCCTTTTTATTGTGAGGGGCCTCTACCTCCAGTGCTGTGTTGAATAGCAGTAGTGGTAGAAAGCATTCCTGCCTTCTTGATTCTAAATGGGATGCATCGAAATTTTCTCCATTAATTGTAATATAGATTTTTGGAGATATCCTTTGTTAGCTTGAGGAAGTTAAAACATTATAAGTTTGAATAAATGAGTCCTCTGTAGTTTTCCTGCACCTAGTGTTGCCATTGATACTCCTGGTTCAGTCTGATTGTTTTCTTATGTGGGTGGGCTGCCTTTTCTCTCCAGAAAGTTTTATATTATTTTCTTTGTCTTTGAGGTTTTTAAATTTCACAATAGTGTGTCTAAGTGGTGTTTTATTATCATATATTCTATTTTGCATTCTATGCTCCCTTTCAATCTAAAAGGGATCTTTAATTCTGGAAATTTCTTGATCATTATTTTTAAAAAACGTTTCTGTATTTTCCTCTGTCTTTCTGGAACTCATTCTATACCTCTGTCTGCTATATTTCTTACCTTTTTTTTTCATACTATTATTTCATTATGATTTCTTTGATTATGTATGGAGACTTTTTTTTCTTTAGAAGATTGGCCCTGAGCTAATATCTGTTGCCAATCTTCGTCTTTTTTTTTTCCCCCTCCCCAAAGCCCCAGTACATAGTTGTATATGTTAGTTGTAGGTCCTTCTAGTTCTTCTGTGTGGGACACCACCAGAGCATGGCTTGAGGAGCAGCGTGTAGGTCCACGCCCAGGATCTGAACCGGTGAACACCCAGCTACCGAAGGAGAGCACTCGAACTTAACCACTCGGCCACAAGGCCAGCCCCCATTTCTTACTTTTTTATGTATATTTTTACTTTGTTCCCTAGTCCTGTGTGTTTTGAATTGTCCTTTTTTCCTTTCAACTTTTTTGAAATAGAATCTTATTATAGATTATTCTTGATCTAATTCTTAATAATTTTTTTCATTGGAGCTGACTGGCTCACTTTTTTTTTTCCCCTAACCAAAGGGCTAATTTTTTTTTCTGCTTTTTCTCCCCAAGTCCCCCCAGTACATAGTTGCGTATTTTAGTTGTGGGTCCTTCTAGTTGTAGCATGTGGGATGCCACCTCAGCATGGCCTGATGAGCTGTGCCATGTCTGCACCCAGGATCCGAACGGGTGAAACCCTGGGCTGCCAAAGCAGAACTTAACCACTCGGCCACGGGACTGGCCCCAAAAGGGCTAATTTTTAAGGACAAATAATTAGCAGGAAAAACTATAGTCACAAAACAGATAATACTACAATGATTAGGAAACGTGGAAAACCAAAGTAAACATGTAAGATGGGCAAAAGCAACTGAAACAAACTTGTTCAGAAACCAATACTAATCCTTAAGATTGAGAAAGTTGAGCCAGACTAAAGCAAGTGACTTAAAGAGGTGGCCTAAAACAGTAAAATAAGAAGAGTTGAGTTTGGGAAATTGCAAATGGTGTATATGAATTAATGAGAGACTAAGGTGGACGATGTTTGTTTCATTGTAACTAAGAAACAGATGTATAAAATGATAACATAAGAGGCTCAGTTAATGACCTTTTAGAAAAGGGAAAACACTTTGAATATGGGACAGTGAGGAATTTCTTAATCTAAAGTGTAACCATTTTTTGCTGCAAAAATAGCTACTGTTGTCTGAGAACATATCATATGCTGCACATGTGAGATACTTTACACATACATACCTGTAAAACTTAGAACAGCACTGCAGGTTGGTACTGTTATCCCATTTTACAAAATAAGAAGCTAAAGCTGAGAGAAGTCCCTGTTCAGAGTCTTACAGCTAGTGTGTTTGACCTAATGCTATAATATTCTGTTCATCCAGAGGATAGACTTCAGTAGCTTCAACCTTCTAGAAAATAGTGAAAAGGGGTAGTGATAATAATACCTTTTTGAAACCTCTTGGTAACTTCTAAGAAGGGAGGAAAGGAACTATTAACAAATGTTGCATTAAGAGTAGTAAAACAGGGCCAACCCGGTGGCGCAGCGGTTAAGTTCTCACAGTTAAGTTTGCACGTTCTGCTTCGGTGGCCCAGGGTTCGCCGGTTTGGATCCCAGGTGCGGACATGGCACCACTTGGCAAGCCATGCTGTGGCAGGCATCCCATGTATAAGGTGGAGGAAGATGGGCATGGATGTTAGCTCAGGGCCAGTCTTCCTCAGCAAAAAAAGGAGGATTGGCAGCAGTTAGCTCAGGGCTAATCTTCCTCAAAAAAAAAAAAAGAATAGTGAGAATTTGGTCACCTGCACAGCTTTATTTGGCTAAATGTGTGTGGCATAAAGACCAAATTAGATGTAAGGAGAGAGGAAGCCAAAAAATACAAAAATAAGATATATCAGTCTGGAGCCAGTAAACAGGAGTTTTGGTTTTGGTCAGAAATCAAAAACAGCACTGTGTTCTTCATTAGTTCCTAAGGATATTACTGCACTGTTGTACAATATATAATCTATAGTAGTAACGTAGTCAAGGGTTAGTGTATTTCCAGTTAAGTCAATTAAAATAGTTTTGGTTCTTAAAACGCTACTCAAGCTTTTGTTAATTGGGAAATGTGCTTTTATGGAACCCTCTCATTTCACAACCTTGCAGTTCTGCCATTGAAAACTTAGGCTGAAAAGAACCCAGAGTAGTTCAAACATTCTTAAAGAAGAAAAATATAACTTGTGGATTTAAATTACTGAAATATTAAGACTGTGTAGTATTAATGTGAGGATAGACGAAAATAGACCAGTGGAACAGAATAGAGAATCCAGAAATAGAATCACATATATATAATCACCTGATTTAGAAAGGTGATAATAGAGTCTAGTGGAGAAAGCCTGGTCTATTAAATTCGTGTTGCCAGAACAATTGGATATCTCCTTGGAAAAAAAGTATATTTTGACTCTTACCTCGCATCATATGCTAAGCTCAATTCCAGATAAAAATGTGAAAGGTGTGAAATTTCACAAGGTTGTAAACTATCATCATCTTAATAAAAAGTAAAAAAAAAAAAGTGACAGGTGAAAAAAATCATAAAGCTTTTAGAAGAAAATACAGGAGAACATCTTCAAGTAAGATGTTGGCAAGGACATAAACCCTAAATGTAAAGGAAGAAAATGGGTAAATTGGACTATATTAAGAAATTCTGCTCATCGAAAGTTACCATAAGAAAACGGAAAGGCAACTACAGAGTGGGAGAAGATACTTAAAATACACATATCTAATAAAGAACTCATATCCAGAATATGATAAAGGACTCTTACATATTAATTAGAAAAAGACAACCCAATAGAAAAATGAGCAAAAGACTTGAACAGATACTTCACTGAATATGAAGTAGAGGATATCTAAGTGGCTAATTACCATAAAAAGCACACAACTTCGTTAATTATCAAGGAAAACAGATTAAAACCAGAACAATACCACCGTACGCCCACCAGAATGGCTAAAATGAAAAAGGCAAACAATACCTGAGTGTTGGCAAGGATGTGGAGCAATAGAACTCTTGTTCACTGCTGGTAGGAGTGTAAATTGGTATAATCACTTTGAAAAACTATTTGGCATTATCTCCAGCTGAATATGTGCATACCCTGTGACCTAGCAATTTCAGAGCCCTTGAGGCACAGGCAGAGTAGCTCTGGAAGGGGCACGAGGGGACTCCTGGGATGCAGGTAGCCTTGCTGTTTCTTGATGTTGCTGCTTATTTCATGGATATGTTCACTTTGTGATAATTCACCAACCTCTACCCTTAGAATTTATGTGCTCTTCTGTGTGTATGCTATGCTTCAAGAAGAAGTTAAGCATACATGCTGAGAAGTGACAAATCTTTAGCTTTATGAGAACTTTTTTAGATAGAAAATTACTCATTAAATAGAGTTTAGGAAAGGATATTTTTAGCATAAGACATATTTAAGAAAACTATACAGTTGCATAAAAATATTTTTACTAGAAGAAAAGACATTTTGTCTCCTGGGTGTTAGACTTTCTCATCTTGTTCTTACTAGAAAACTTTCTGGTTATTTGATTTGTGAAATTGGGCCATAAACCTACGTGAGGACCAGTTTAGTTTGTGATTACAAAATCTCACTTGAGACTTCCCTTCTGTACATCAGCATCAGGGATTTTTTCCTTTCGTAATTTTACCCCCCATTCTTAGAGTTAATGGGATGACGAGTGGTGGTGGAGGTGGTGATTTGGATTTTGAGGGCAGGGGTCGGTAAACCACAGCCTGTAGGCCAAACCTAGCTCTGTGTCTGTTTTTGTAAAGCTGTGTTGGAACACAGTCATACTCATTTGCTTACGTATTGTCTGTGGCTGTTTTTAGATACAATGACAAAATTGAGTAGTTATGACAGAGACTGCATAACCTGTAAAGCCTAAAATATGTACTATCAGGCCTTTTAGAGAAAAGGTTTGCCACCCCCTCTTCTAGATCACCTTTTCTAGATTTTTCATTCATGTGAACCCTATGATTTAAGAGACTTTGCTGTTCCATATGGTAGTCACTAGCCGTATTTGGCTATTTCAATTGAAATAAAGTAAAAATTTAAAACTCGGGTCATTTGTATTAGCCACACTTCAAGTGCTCAGTAGCTACATGTGGCTAGTAGCAGCTGTATTGGACAACACAGATATGCAGCATGTCCATCATCCAGAAAATTCTCTGACAGCCCTGATTAAGCCACTTGGTTTCTTTACTGTCTCCTTCATTGATAATCCTTGCTGATGTACCTATTTCTTTCATCTGGACTTTTCTCTTTTTTCTGTCTTTGTAATTTCTTTCCATCCTGTAAGACTAAGTTTGAATCCAGTTTATTTAAATGTTAAATATATTAATGTTTCAACGTTTTGTATATGTCTTATTTAGTTCACCAGGAAGAGTATAAGATATTTAAAGGCTCTGTTCTCTGTTGCTTTGTTTAGTGCCTTGCACATAATAATCTTTGCTACTGTGGTTGTTTTAATATGTACTGAATCTCCTTAAATAGTGTAAAATTATTTGTTTTTTTTCCTTAGGTATAACAAACTGTAAACTTCAAAAAAAAAAAAGAAAAACAAAGATGGGTGAAAAGAAACCAGAGCCTTTGGATTTTGTGAAAGATTTCCAGGAATACCTGACTCAGCAGACCCATCATGTGAACATGATTTCTGGATCAGTTAGTGGGGACAAAGAAGCAGAGGCTCTTCAGGGAGGTAGGCTCATCTTAAAACTATCACATAATTCACTTTTCATAAGTGTATTAGTGTTTGTGTGTAGTGATCCATATTATGAAGGCCACTATTCACAAATGTGAATCATTCCATTTTTTTCCTAGAAAGATACAGGGCAGTTTTTTTTCCTTCTTTAAACACGTCAGATTTTCACTGAGGGAGAATGAAGCTCCCCAAGGGCGTAACATAGTCTAGAGATGCATTATGGTCTTGTCGGAAAGTTAGGGGTTCTAAATACCTTTCCCTTCCTCCAGGTTCTGTTAGCTAACAGTAGACACAAGGGAGTCAGGCATCACCTTCCTTCACTACACAAAGGATTCGGCCATGAGGAAATCTGGGTTAGACCTGAGACAAAATAGGAGTTTCTGTTTCTTCTCTCTTAAATGAAGGAAGGGCTGACCATGTTTACCTATCTAGGAGGAGAAACTAGAATAGAGAAAGCAGCGACCCGCTTGAGCCTGCCGCAAATAGACTTTGTCTAGTTTGCTTAGCACACAGGTTGGAATCTGTTCCTGAACCTAGCTCAGGGGTCAGCAAACTACAGTCTATGGGTCTGATCTGGACCGCTAACAGTTTTTGTATTAACTACAAGGTAAGAGTGGTTCCTATATTTAAAAATGGTTGGAAAAAAAATCAAAAGAAGAACGTCATTATGTGTGAAAATTATATGAAATGCACATTTCAGCATCCATAAATCAAGTTTTATTGAAACATCATCACACTTGCTTGTTTACATTTCTATAGCTGTTTTTGTGCTACAACAGCAGAGGTGAGTAATTGTGATAGAGACCATGTGACCCACAAAGCCTAAAATATTTATTACCTGATCCTAATAGGAAAAGTTTGCTCACCCCTGCCCCTGACCCAGATGGTCTGTGGCCTTGTAGTCCACGGCCGAGCAGAAGAGACCAGGCATCACCTGGGAGCTTGTTAGAAGTGCAAAATGTCAGGCCCCACCCCAGATCTACTGAATCAGAATCTGTATTTTAATAAGCTCCCCAAGTGATTAATATGCATGTTAAATTTTGACAGTCACTGGCTTGGGAAAGCAATGGGAGACAGGGAGACACTGAGCCTTGTTGTCCCTCCAGTGCAGTGTCACTGTTGGATATTGGACTTGCACCAACCAGCAAAATCACTTCTCTTCTGGTGAGGGGTGGAGGAAAGAGTGGAGCAGGGGCCTTGAATTGTTCACACCAGCACTGTCGCCTCCTGGAGATGGAGTAGAGGTGCTTTTCCCATGAAGCTGTAGGAATAAAAATGTCCCTCCTAACAACCTAGTGTACAGATTCCTGGACTGAGATTCAGGAGACCAGGGTTGTAGTCCCCACCGTGTGCTGGTTTTCCTGATGGTGAGCACTTGGCCCTTCAGTTTCTTTATCTATACAAAGAAGTCGTCAGGTTAGATTAAAGCAAAGAGCCAAACAAACATCTTTTAGCTCTCAAATTCTTACAGTTTTAACATTCAGAGTATGTGCTTAATTGGAATTTTAAGATCCTAAATGCAACCCAGAATTTAGAATAGATGTATAAACTGAGTGGAACAGTGCAGAACATTAATTGCTTTAGACAAAAGTAAAGAGAGTTAGAATTTTAGGTGATATTGTGTCTGCCAATTATAATATTTGTAGAAATGACTAGAATCTTAAACACGTGTGTTACAACTAGAATATACAGCTATATAGACCAGGGGGCTTTGGAGAGAAGAAGAAAAAAAAAAAGTGTGTAATTATGCCTTCACTATTTACTCCCTTCTGTTTCCTTACCCGTCAAATAAGGATTATACCCTGTTCACTTCTTCAAAAGCATGTTGAGGACTGATGAAATTTATTTGTAAGTAACTTGAGATCTCCATATAAAAGGTTGTCAAAAACAGAATATAATAACTGCTTTTGTATAGAATTAACCTCAGTTCAGAAAGTCTGTATTATTTTATGAATTTAACTTTTGTGCTAAGTAAACTGTCAATTTATGAAAGATTTTCTACCACTGGACTAAAATGCTACATTGAGTTGATTCTGAGATGTGTAATTTCTTTTGCTATACTCTGTTTATAGCTGGAACAGATGGTGATCAGAATGGACTTGATCACCCATCTGTTGAAGTTTCCCTGGATGAAAACTCAGGAATGTTAGTAGACGGGTTTGAAAGGACCTTTGATGGGAAGCTCAAGTGTCGGTACTGCAACTATGCCAGCAAAGGAACAGCCCGGCTTATCGAACATATTAGAATCCACACAGGTAACAGAGATATGACTGGAGAGGGCATTTCTTTAGGGGCAGGAGAGGGGCCAAGGAGGGCGGGTTGATCTGCCGTATAAGTAGTCAGAGAGTTTGAAATAGGGGTTGATACAAAATTTGAATAAATAGGGAAGTTACTAGGTTTTTACAAAGCAATAGTGTAACAACATAAGCAGGAAGTGAGGCTCTTGTAGAGCTTCCCCTTCCTTAGCCGTCTTTCTTCTTGATCCAGATAATCTCTTAACATCTATCTGTTTCTCTCAACACCTCTCTGCTTGTCAGGCTGGGCAGGTTAATGCTGAAGACTGTATGAAGTGGTAAAATGTTTTTTTCTTTATTCTTACTAATTACTTTTCAATTGCAGACTGGGGAAAAGGTTTCAATACAGTTGCAGACAACACTGCTAATCCTCAGGTCTCCCCCTAGCCATCCCTTCTGTAAACAGGGTAACTAACTGCACCTATAGTTACCGTAGTTAGCTAACTACGCCCTGCCCTGGCCCAAGACCAGGTCAGGTGTCCCTCCTGTGTGGCCCATGGCTTCCCATGTTGAGTTGCAGTGGCCTGAAAACCTCCTGAGGACAGGAATTGTGTCAGGGCCATCTTTGTGCCCCCAGAGCCTAACAGAGCATCTGACACAGGTACTCAGTACTTGTTAAATAAAAGACTCCAAATCTTGTATTCCAAATATTTATTTTACATATTTGTGCCATCTTCAACTAACAGCACTAACTAAAATTGTCCATCCTGGCAACTGAAGAGGAGAGGAGGAAGGCAGAGGTGAAGTGCTGACAATTTTGAAAGGATACTTTGCAAAACTCATACCTGGACTAGGAAGCCCGTTTCACTTTTGAGCTTTTTATTTAATATAAGGACATTTTTAGAAAAGTTTTTTGTATTTTGTTTTCCTGAGAGGGGCTACTAATGTGTGTGTGTGTGTGTGTGTGTGTGTGTGTGTGTGTGTGTGTCTGAAGGTGTATGAAGAAGTGTTCATCAATAGATGTGTATATGAACATATAACTCTAGGGCATATTTTTGATGAAATCATTATGTAGAAAATATTATTGTCAGTTGTGCTGTTTCTTCTTTCCCCAAATGCCAGTTGAAGCCATAACAATTTTTACCCTATATTGATGAATAGACTATATCTGTATGTCTCAAATTGTTGCTAATGAGTTCTTAAGCTTTATTTAAGCTTGCAGATTTCTTTACAATTGTTTTTTTTTTAAAGATTTTATTTTTCCTTTTTCTCCCCAAAGTCCCCTGGTACATAGTTGTGTATTTTTAGATGTGGATCCTTCTAGTTGTGGCATGTGGAATGCCACCTCATCATGGCTTGATGAGCGGTGCCATGTCCACGCCCAGGATTCGAATTGACAAAACCCTGGGCTGCCAAAGTGAAGCATGAGAACTTAACCACTTGGCCACGGGGCCAGCCCTCTTTACAAATTTTAATGCTTTTGGGCAAATGTGAATTTCTGAAAAGCATTTTGTTTATTTATTTATTTATTTACTTTTTAAGAACTGTCATCATAATTTAAGCCTTTAATTAGCATTCAGAATCAATAGAGATATTTTTCCAAATTCCTGGCCAGAACACAGTAAGTGATTTATATATTTTTAGTTAAGCACTCTTTGCGTGTGGTAAAAACATTTTATTTTATTTTTTTATTGTGGTAATGTTGGTTTATAACATATAAATTTCAGGTGTACATCATTATATAGTTTGATTTCTATGTAGATCACATAATGTTTACCACCCAAAGACTAATTACAATCCATCACCACACACATATGTCTAATCACCCCATCCCCTCTAGTAACCACCAATCTAATCTATTTCTATGTGTGTGTTTGTCATTTTTATCTTCTACTTATGAGTGAAGTCATGTGGTATTTGACTTTTTCCCCTCTGACTTATTTCATTAGCAAAATACCCTCAAGGTCCATCCATGTTGTCACAAATGGCGGAATTTCATCCTTATGGCTGAGTAGTATTCTATTGTATATATACCACATCTTCCTTATCCATTCATCCCTTGATGGGCACCTAGGTTGTTTCCAAGTCTTGGCTATTGTGAATAATGCCACGATGAACACAGGGGTGCATGTATCTTTATGCATTTGTGTTTTCATGTTCTTTGGAAAAATACCCAGCAGTTGAATAGCTGGATCATATGATAGATCTATTCTTAATTTTTTGAAGAATCTCCATACTGTTTTCCATAGTGGCTGCACACTTTGCACTCCCACCAGCAGTGTATGAGGGTTCCCTTCTCTCCACATCCTCTCCAACACTTATTGTTTCCTGTCTTGTTAATTATAGCCATTCTGATGGGAGTGAGGTGATATCTCATTGTAGTTTTGATTTGCATTTCCCTGATAGTTAATGATGTTGGACATTTTTTCATGTGCCTGTTGGCCATCTGTATATCTTCTTTGGAGAAATGTCCATTCAGATCTTTTGCCCATTTATTAATTGGATGGTTAGTTTTTTTATTGTTGAGATGTATGAGTTCTTTGTATATTTTGGATATTAACCCCTTATCAGATATATGGATTGCAAATAGCTTCTCCCAATTGTTAGGTTGTCTTTTCATCTTGATGGTTTCCTTTGCTGTGCAAAAGGTTTTTAGTTTAATCTAGTCTCATTTGTTTATTTATTCTGTTGTTTCCCTTGCCCAGTCAGACGTGGTACTTGAAAATATGCTGCTAAGACCGATGTTGAAGAGAGTACTGCCTATGTTTTCTTCTAGAAGTTTAATGGTTTCAGGTCTTATATTCAACTTTTTAATCCATTTTGAGTTAATTTTTGTGTATGATGGAAGATAATGGTCTACTTTCATTCTTTTGCATGTGGCTGTCCAGTTTTCCCAACACCATTTATTGAAGTGACTTTCCTTTCGCCATTCTATGTTCTTGGCTCCCTTGTTGAACATTAACTGTCCGTAGATGTGCGGGGTTTTTTCTGGGCTCTTGATTCTGTTCCGTTGGTCTGTGTGTCTGTTTTTGTGCCAGTACCATGCTGTTTTGGTTACTATAGCTTTGTAGAATATTTTGAAATCAAGGAGTGTGATACCTCCAGCTTTGTTCTTTTTTCTCAGGATTCCTTTGGCTATTCAGGGTCTTTGGTTGTTCCATATAAATTTTAGAATTCTTTGTTGTATTTCTGTGAAAAATGTCCTTGAAACTTTGATAAGGATTGCATTGAATCTGTAGATTGGAAAAGCATTTTATTTTTGATCAATTTCTAAATCTAACAAATGGACAAAACATGAAACTTAGAAATGAGCTACTCTCGCAGTTGTTTCCCCATTTTTTCTTTTTAAACAGGTGAGAAACCTCATAGATGTCACTTATGTCCATTTGCATCTGCTTATGAGCGTCATCTGGAAGCCCATATGCGTTCCCATACAGGAGAAAAACCATACAAATGTGAATTATGTTCCTTCCGCTGCAGTGATCGAAGTAACCTGTCCCATCATCGAAGGCGCAAGCATAAAATGGTACCAATTAAAGGTACTAGGTCTTCCTTAAGCAGCAAGAAAATGTGGGGAGTTTTACAGAAGAAAACAAGCAATCTGGGCTATAGCAGAAGAGCACTAATCAACTTAAGTCCACCTTCTATGGTGGTTCAGAAGCCAGACTACCTTAATGATTTTACCCATGAAATCCCAACTATCCAGACTGACTCCTATGAAAGTATGGCGAAAACCACATCAACTGGTGGCCTGCCAAGGGATCCCCAAGAACTCATGGTTGACAACCCTTTAAATCAGCTCTCAACTCTAGCAGGACAGTTGTCCAGTTTGCCACCTGAAAACCAAAACCCCGCATCCCCTGATGTAGTTCCCTGCCCCGACGAGAAGCCTTTCCTGATGCAGCAGCCCTCTGCCCAAGCAGGAGTTTCTGCCGTGTCCGCAAGTATTCCTCAGAGCTCCTCTCCCACAAGCCCCGAACCTCGGCCATCACATGGTCAAAGGAACTATAGTCCAGTGGCAGGACCGAGCAGTGAGCCAAGTGCCCACACGAGTACTCCTAGCATAGGAAACAGCCAGCCAAGCACTCCAGCTCCCACCCTGCCCGTCCAGGACCCGCAGCTTCTGCACCACTGCCAGCACTGTGACATGTACTTTGCTGACAACATTCTTTACACTATTCATATGGGATGTCATGGGTATGAAAATCCTTTTCAGTGTAACATATGTGGATGCAAATGTAAAAACAAGTATGATTTTGCCTGTCATTTTGCAAGAGGGCAGCATAACCAACACTGATTGAAAACAATCACATTATGCTTTAGTTAGTTTTACCTTTTTGTGTTTTGTAGTTTTGCTTATTGTTTTTTTCAGCGGGGGTTGGGTGGGTCTCATCCTTAGCAAGCTGTCTGCTAATTTAAAGTTTATATATTATATTTATAGAATATAAATTTGACAGTGGAATCAAAATTTTCTCCTTTTTCTCATAAAAATCTGTCAGAGTCATTTATGTATTAGAACAGTTAGGCACATTGGTGTCTGTTTTTCCCTTTCATTTAGACATTTGAGAATTTGAGTGCAATCATAATCTTACAGGGGTTCATTTAAATTTCCCACATTTATGGTCCATGAAAACTTCAAGGCTGATCAATACTCTTGATATTTCAGTATATACATTGCAACTAGATGTTATTTCTACCTTATTTCAAAATGGTAGAATAAATCACTTTCTCTTACAAAATCTGTTACAGCTGATTTCAGTGTTTAGTAGAGGAATTGTGTTTAAAATTGCTCTTAATTGAAATGCTATTTAGTTTACATAGCTTAAGTTGAATCAGTAGTTTGATTTCAACTGATAATAGTACAGCTATTTCACTGTAGTAAATTTTTTCCAAAGGGGAAATGTAAAACAGTTAATTCTTTTTAAATTAAAGTTATAAAAATATGGGGTAAAAGTTCTGAAATGAAACTTAAGACTTTACATTGAAAAACGGGGATTAATTTGTATTAAAATACCTGTTTATTCAATTTCTAATGTAAACACATCAATTTTCCATTGGACTCTTTTTATTATACTTCTAGTTTATTATAAAAACCAGAGGCAAATACATGAGAACGCTAGACATATCAGAAGATTATCTATGAAGATGCCTTTCTTTCTTTTAATTTGAACCTTTTGTTAAAATCCTTCATTCTGATGCCCTTAGTGTCAGATGAGGTTGATAACTATACTGAGAATCTGTTATTCCTCCTATTCCTTTGATGACCAAAGAGGTACAGTGCAAGTCATCCATCTTATTCCTAGGAATAAGTCCTTCAGAAAACATCTCTGAAATTTCCTTTTCCTGCCTTCTATTTGTTGCCCATAATTTCCAAGAAAAGGTGGGTATAGAAACACATGGAAAATGTGATGGTGAGGTAATGTTTAGAAAAATGAGAACATATGTCCAAAATGAATTCTGGTCTCCTCTTCAGAATTGGCCATTTAAAATATTTTCTGTGAGTTCAAGTTGTAATGCTTATTTGCAGTTTTACTAGTTTTTCATGTACAGTGACAAAACTATATGGAAACTGTGACTGAATTTGTCGCCTTGGTAGGAAAGGATAAAAAAGTGTGAAAATAGATATAAAATTCATTTAAACATGATATTTAACTTGTTTACAAAAATAAGACCTGCTAAATAAATCTAGAATAATTAATTTTAAATAGAAGGCTATTGTTTTTATATTGTGTAATAACTAGCTTATTCTGAAGAGAGCTTGGTCAAACAATAAAATATATTGTTACTAACTGTTGGTTTCTGAGTACTTTGCAAAAATTTTATTTTTAATTTGGTTCAAATCTTGGAAGTGTTACTAATTGGCTTCTTAAGGAGAAGTTATCTTATTAGTATTGATAGTTATTCTAACTATTAAGCATTTATTAACCAAAAAGGACCTTTACTCTTAAAGTACAGAAAAGGGAAATATTGATGGTATATGTCCACAAAAAGCCCCAAGTGCCAAGTTAATGGATCTTCTGCCCTCCCTTCCAAATGCTAGAAAGCCATTAAAAGGAGTACTTGTGGTTTAAAATCCAGTCTAAACTAATCTCAATGGCATTATTCAAACAGCAGCATCGAGGAGTTTCTCCAAACAACTATGACTCTCGTCCTTGTCAAACCCCAGGCTCTAAATCTACACTTCTGTTTCTCTCTGTTGCTTAAATTGCTCACTGCTGAGATCAGTTTTAATGCAACCATTTTCAAATGTATAACTTGGCCCTAGTATTTATTTACTGCCAGAAAGAAACAGGTTCCTGTCATTTGGAAGCTTTTGTGATTATTTTCTTCCCTCTCACTTCTATTTTATTCTTCAAATAAAAGCAATACACCAAAATAGAAAATGAAAGTTTTCGTTAAACAAAGAGGAAAAACTCTCTTGTTAAACTAGTTTCTTAGCTATTCTGGGCCAAATAGTGACAAATAGATTTTTTCTGAGAATGAAAAAGATGGATGTGTTTTGAAGGTGCATTTTAATTTAAACATAGAAAAGATTTTTTTTCTTTTGTAATTACAAACTAGAATGTATAATTCTAATTTTCCTATGACTTAAAGAGCACAGTTGGTATTCCAAAGGTGTCGATGCTTGAAAGCTACAATTCTGAATGCACTAAAGTTTTTGAAGTAAATCTACCTTACAAACTCTTTTTAGTATTCTATTTTTTAAAGATTGAGGATTTTATTTAAATTTTCTGTGAGTTAAATTCTGTATTTGGAAAGATGTTAGTATCTTCCATTAAGTATTGAATATGTTTCTCCCATTTTATTTTTAATATAGAAATGAGTTGCTGGGGAAAGTTTAACATGCACTATTTATAGTACTTTGCTGTTAACAGGCAATGTTCTTAAACTAAATTTATTTTTGTTCAGTGAACGTAAGTTTAGATTTTTAGAGTTGGTAGATAATTTATCTCCACTAATATTTTTTTAAGAAACTGTGAAGAGATTAACAGGGAATAATTTTATTTCAGATTTTACTAATATAGTAACTTCTTGAAATTCAAGTAGAGCCTAGATTTTTACTTTGAAAAACTTCCACTGGATATTTTCCAGTGCTATTTCATTTTAGAAATGTGTTTGCCATTCATCTGCAGAATTGTTTGACAAAGGGAATATTACTAAAGTTCAGAGATAAACCTCATTTTAAGTTCTACAAAAATATTAAATGGATGTATTTAAAAAAATTCCCTGCTAAGGACTTTTTCATTAAATAGTCTTAGAGGGTATATGATTTCTAGAACTTGTTTTTGTAAATGTGTACTTTGATGTAAAGAACATATTTTGTATGCAAAACATAAAACTTGAGTATGGTTGCAAAACACTATATTGTTTAGGGATTCCAGAAAGCATTTCAATGCTGAAATAACTATATCTAGTATGTAGTTCATATTGTGAATGAAGCTTTGCTTTTGTAATATATGAATAAAAAATAACACTTTGTAATGATCTCGAGTTTTCTTTCTTGAAAACTAGGATCCAATTAGTCTTTTAGTAAGTTTCCAGTATGTAAAATGTTAATTTAAAAAAAAAAGGTTTTATGGCTACATTGGTTTGAATTAGTAGAATGCCTTACACCCAGGAGAAGATCTGTCAAGAGTTGAAAACAAAAACTTCACACATCTGCTCCTTGCATTGTCTTACCTACATGCAAACATTGTCTCTTTCCTAGTTTCTTTGCTTTAAGACCCATTCAACATGACTCCTATCCCCACCAGCACCACCCCAATGGTTCTGGCACATAAATGAGGAAGGCTGTCTCAATGCTTAATTATCCATGTCACATCTGACAAGTGACTGAAGAATAATTTCTGTTTTGACAAATGGATCTTTTAGAATTGACTGATTTTTTAAAAAAAATAAGTGGCAATTCACATCATTGGCCTAGAAAACATTCAGTAATACAAAATTGTTTTAGTTTGCAAATTCTTAATGAAAATCAGACATTTGATTAGAAATTCAGGTGTTTTAATGCTGCTTTGAGAAATATTTCTGTACAGTGTTATCTTTCTCATAATGAAAAGAAGAAATAACATCTGCTATGTCAGTGGTTTGTTGAAAGCACAGATATTTTTTGTTTCCTTGTCTTAGGTCTTCCAAAAACTCTGCTTTCAGTTTGTTAAGTTCTTCTGCTAGAAGCTTCAAGTTGTAAGGAAGCACTTGTGCATCTACAAATAAAAAGATATTCTCAAATTATTTGTGTAAGTTAAATCAAGCGGGGGTGTCTAATGACATTAGGAAATTAATTTGAATACTTTACACAAACCAATCAGATTCTTCTATAAATTACCAATCAAGTTGGTGTAATATATAGACAAAAAGTCACATTAATGTGATACAAGCAAACTATTTAAATAATCTGTGGAATGCATGGGCAGAAAAGCCTGAAAGGGATTTTTTTGTTGTTGACAAGATAGTTGACTTACAGTCTTATTGAACTAACAGTAAGGTGAAAAAGCAGAAATAGAAAAAATGACAATTTGAGTTTGAAACTGATAATATGTAGAACAGTTGTCTAATAGAACTTTCTCAATGATGGAAATGTTCTACATCTGTTGTATTCAGTGCAGCAGCCACTAGCCATATGGGTGATGTGGCCGAGGAGCTGAATCTTTTCGTTAAACAGCTTGGTTGTTAGCCGGCCCCGGTGGTCTAGTGGTTAAGATCTGGCCCGCCTACCGCCACACCTGGGTCTCATTTCCCAGTCAGAGAACCACACCACCCCTCTGTCCCTTGTCATACTGTGGCAGCTGCATGTTGCTGTGATGCTGAAAGCTGCGCCACTAGCATTTCAAATACCAGCAAGGTCAACCACACTGTAGAGGTTTCAGCGAGCCTCCAGACTCAGACTAGGAAGAAGGACCTGGCCACCCACTTCAGAAAAAATTGGCCATGAAAACCCTGTGACTGGCACTGAAAGATCAGACAGTGAAGCAAAAAGACCAGGAAGGGTTCCGCTCTGCTGTACACAGCAGACGGTCATTACGAGTCGGAATCAACTTGAAAGCACTAACAACAAAAACAGCTTTATTGAGAGATAATTCACATACTATACAGTTTATCCATTTAAACAACAATTCAGTGGTTCTAGTATATTCAAAGAATATGTGCAACTGTCACCACAGTCTATTTTAGAACATTTTCATCATCTCAAAAACCTGTACCCTTTGGCCATCACCCTCCTACTCCATCCCCCCGACAATCCCTAAGCAACCACTAATCTGCGTGTCTCTAGACTTCCCTGTTCTGGACATTTTGCATTACTGGACTCATACAGTATGTGCTCTTTGGTGACTGACTTCTTTCACTTTGCATAATGTTTTCAAGGTTCATCCTTGCTGTAGCATGTATTGGTACTGCATTCCTTTTTATGACTGAATAATTCATTGGATATACCATATTTTGTTTATCCATTTGTCAGCTGATGGACATTTGGGTTACTTCCACATTTGGCTATTATGAATAACGCTGCTATAAACACTTGTGTACAAATTTTTATATGAACATATGTTTTCATTTCTCTTGAGTATATACCTAGGAGTGGAATTGCTGGGTCCCACAGTAACTACATTTAATCATTTGAGGAACTGCTAGGCTGTTTTCCAAAGCAGCTGCACCCTCTTACATTCCCACCAGCAGTGTATGAGGGTTCTGATTTCTCCACATCCTCAGCAACACTCGGACTTTTGATTCTAGCTGTCCTAATGGGTGTGAGGTGGCATCTCACTGTGCTTTTGATTTTCATTTCCCTGATGACTAATGATGTCAAGCGTGTTTTCATGTGGTTATTGGCCATTTGTATATCATCCCTGGAGAAATGTCTATTCAGATCCTTTGCCCATTTTTAAAAATTGGGTTGTCTTTATTATTGAGTGGTAAGAGTCCTTTAGTTATTTTGGATACAAATCCCTTATGAGATACATGATTTGCAAATATTTTCTCACATTCTGTGGGTTGTATTTTCACCTTCCGATGGTAGAACTGAATTTTTATTTTTATCTTAGCACAGATCTAGAAACTAGTAGCAATTCCCTTACCACCTGCCTTCCCCACCCCAATCTGTTTTTTTAATGGGTGGGAAACGAGTCAAGAGTGATTTGGGCATAACCCCATTCCCCCTTCCCTTCATTTTACAGACAGAACAGAACAAAGGCAAATGGTGGGGAGAGAACTCCTGCAACGATTTTGTTTCTGTTCTAACAATGCTGCCATTTCTGTTCCCGTCCTCTGTTTTTCAAACTTTGGATTGTAACCTATAAATGAGCTGCAAGTTGCAATCAGTGTCCCTCTAAAATGGAATCAAATAGAACACAGTAGAGTTCATTGAACATGTGAGGGTTTCATGACACTTGTTTCTGTGCATGCGTGTGTTCGTGTACCGGGCTACACACTAGGTTACAATATAAAACCTTATTTTTCATGGTAAATAAAGTTTGAAAAACACAATATGGTTAGTATATTCTTTCTTTTTCCAATGTCCTAAGCTTTTGTAAAGGTATTAATAATAAGTGTTGGTGATGTAGGGGAGCTTAATAGAAAGCACAGACCAGATTCAGACTTGACTCTGACCCCAGGTTGCCCAAGAACTTAGTAGCTGCTCAGCCTTGGGCCAGTCACCTGATCCTCTCAGAACCTCCATCTCCCCATTTGTAACATTTACACCTACTTTATAGGACTGTGAAGACTAGAAACAATATTTATAAGGCACTCAGCATATAAAAGCTTAAGAAATGTTGGGGCCGGCCCTGTGGCCGAGTGTTAAGTTCTCACGCTCCACTTTGGCAGCCCAGGGTTATACCGGTTCAGATCCTGGGCACGGACATGGCTCCGCTCATCAGGCCATGCTGAGGCAGCATCCCACATGCCACAGTTAGAAGGACCCACAACTAAAAATATACAGCTCTATACCAGGGGGCTTTAGGGAGAAAAAGGGAAAAATAAAATCTTTTTTAAAAAAAAGAACTGTTAAGCAGCTGCTATGTTTTAAATAAAAATTTAAATATAGCAGAGTTCAATATTTAAAACCTAAAGGAATTATGTTATAAAACCACAGTTACCCCATATTTCATCCAAGTTCAGACTGACGATACACTGAGCTTGCTCAAAGTCCATGCTGATTTTACATCTGGCCCTGACTACGTCTCCCTGTTCCTTACTTCACCCCAGACTCAATGGCCTCTTTTCTGTTCTAGAACTTACCAAACAACTTTACCTCTGGGCGTCCGCACTTGTTGTGTCCACCGCCTGGAATGATCTCCCTCTGCAGGGCTTGCTCCTTCCTTTCATTCACATCCCGGCTCAAATGTCATCTCTGAGAAGCCTTCCTGATTCCCCTTTTAAAAATAAGTCCTCCCATCACTCTCCACGGCCTCACCCTACCTTACTTTTCTTCAGAGCACTGGCAGACGGTCATATATTTGTGTTTTTGTCTGTCTCCTCACTATCACGCGCTGCTCCCTCCTGACTCCTCAGTGTCTAGAATAAGGCCTAGTCCAGAGTAGCCACTCAATAAAAAGCTACTGGATGGATGGATACCCAGTTCCGGGGGTAGAATTTTTAGTTTTCTATAACCGAGTTGCATATTAGACTGAAAACATGATGTAAACTCTATGACTGAAAGCTAAGAACCCACCCAAGTGTCCAGGGAACAGGAGAAGCAGCAGAGTCCGGCCGACTACCCAGCCTGTAAGTGCCCAGCGTACCTTTCGCTTCCTTCATCGTCTGAGAGACGATTCTTCGAAGTGTCTGATCAGCTTGATGAAGAATGTTAGTTGAACAAGTAATTCTGTCTGTTTCCTATGTAACACAGACATTGTTATTGGAAGTTACAGTTTTATAAAAGAAATGGCTAAAGTGTAGGCGATGCATATTTGAAGAGACTAAAAGAAAAGTTAAAGTGGCTTTTCTGTTCCAGTCATTCTTCCCTAGGAGAGGGTCTAAAAGAAATGCATCCAGTTATAAACTGGGTTCCATTTAGGTAGAGGTGTGCTGGTAAATGTCTCATAATGGGCTCTCCAGGAAAAAAAACAAGAACTTATCTTTAGCGTTTGTCAATTTCTGTGAAGTAAATATTCCCATCTTGCCCATTTCAAGCTACCAACATACTGTCACCAGGCTCCCACATTTCTGAAAATTTAACAATTGGCTTTGACCAGCCGGTGCAAGCTGCCACCAGTGCACCCTGCATCCAGGTGTCAGAAGCCGAATGCTGCTGAGATGCCCGGGCAGGGACAAAGCATTTTTCACATTACTGATATTTTTTACACTCAGCTCAAAAAGTTGTTCCTTCTCATTTATACTAAAGCTATAACGGAAGACTTACCTTTTGTTCCACATTGTCCTCCACACATTTCACTGGATTTTCCAAAGCAGTAAGCAATAAATCAGTCAACTTCAGGCTATAAGAGAAGGTGAAATAAAATAAATCCTTATATCAAACATCTGTTTTTAAAGAACTTGTGTTTATGAATACTAAATTGAATTCCAGAGGAATAAAAGTGCTATAATCCAAGACCCTAAACAAAAGGGGGGAAAAGAAATGATTTGGAAGCTACCTTCTACTTGCAAAATCCAAATGTAGAAGCTCAAATTATAAGCCAAAAAATTCCCTCATTTAAAAAATATTACTTTCCTAAGACTCATATCCATAAGCTTTGAGAAGACATTCTCTCTTTTCCCTCATTAAGTGCTGAACTTCAGGCTACAAGAACTCTACTTTATTCCCTAAAGTAGGATGCTCAGTCTGTATTTTCTGGTTTCTGCTTATTTACTGGACGTGGATTAGCAAAGTTCCTCACTGGTCAAGGGGCCATGGAGGGTGGAATTCATTCATTCATTCAACAAATATCTATTGAGCATCTTTTTTTTTTGGTGAGGAAGATTGGCCCCGAGCTAACATTCATTGCCAATCTTACTCTTTCTGCTTGAGGAAGATCATTGCCAAGCTAACATCTGTGTCAATCCTCCTCTATTTTGCATGTGGGACACCACCACAGCATGGCTTGATGAGGGGTGTGTTAGTCTGCGCCTGGGATCCGAACCCATGAACCCCAGGCCACTGAAGCAGAGCATGTGAACTTAACCACTACGCCACCAGGCTGGCCCCTTGAGCATCTTCTTACATGAAAAATACTGTATAGTTATAAGTGACACAACGTGCTAAGCTCAGGGTATAGCAAGATCCCTACCCTCTCTAAGCCTGATAATGTAATAGAGAGAGACAGAAAGTAAATTAATGAAATAAGCGGAAAATAATAATTCCCGATAGTGCCAAGTAGACAAGGGAGTGAAGACAGGAAACAAAGTGATGATGATCGAGTGATGGGGTAGTCCAACTAACATTCTTCGTGTTTGTCACGGTGGGCAGGGAAGCCAGTGGAGCGTAACCATGGGGGAAGGGTGGAGCGGACACAACTGCAAAGGCCTTAGGCAAGAACAGGCTTCTTGTGTTCATGGAACAGAGAAGGCCAGCTTGGTTGAAAGACAGCAAGGGGGAAAGTGGTAGGACATGAGCTTGGGGAGTTAATCAGGGTTAGAACATGTACGTTATGGTAAAGAGTTCAAATTTTACTCAGAATACAGAGGGTAGCACTGAAGAAATTTAGGCAGTGAACTCACTGAGTTCCTCTCTACCTCAAGATGATCTTTCTCACAATGAAAAGAGCCCAGGTTCTGGAATGAGTGAACTCGCACTGGGTCCAAACCTTGGCTCTGCCACTTACTACCTGAATGTGCGACTTTACTTATGTGGGCCTTGGTTATCCCATCTAGAAAATGGGAATAATTATATTTACCCTCAAGGGCTGTTGCGAGGATTGAATGAGATTATACAGATAAAGTGTTCAGAACACTCCCAGTAGGTGGTATGTGCTCAAGAGCTGTTGCTGCTAGTAGCAGTAGTATTTCAGAGAAGCCTGGGAAAGGGACATTGGTCAGGTCATCTTTCAACTTCCAACACAGGGCCACCAGACTTCAAACAATCCCTTCACAGTCAGGCTGTGACTATTCTGGATATGTGAGAACAGGTGACCAGGTTCTGAAGACCCGAGATGACACTGAGACGATGCTAAGGGTTGGCACTGGCCCTGGAGAAGCACATCCTCCTCCTTGCTTCTAGCGAGAACTGGCCTCACTGGTCTCAGAGGATTGATGATGACCTTATGCCGCTCTCAGCGCCTCAGCCAGCCACTCACTTCCAAAGGAGGAACTTTTAAGTATTCCAGAATAAGGAGCAATCAGCTGGTTAAGTGCCTGCTTAAAGTTCAGGATACTATGACAAGATAAAACTAGAAACCTCAGCAGGCGCTTATTTCATAAACTCTATAACAATAGTCACATAAATCCAATTTTGGGTTTTGCTTCTTTTGTTAGTATATTAAAGTACATATTATAAAATGCATGGAAACTGTATCCTGGGAAATAAACATTTTGAGGAATGAGTTTTAAAAACTAGCCTTTTAAAAACTGCTGATCCCCTGTGGACAATGGTTAGGCAGGAGCTGAGGTAATGTGGGCAATACATCTCTGGAACTGTGCTGTCTGATAATAGCCACTAGCCACATGAGGCTACTTTAGTTTAAAGTAACTAAAATAAAATTTAAAATTCAGGTTCTCGGTTGTACTGGCTGTATTTCAAGTGCTCAGTGGTCACATGTGGCTAACAGCTACCATATTGGACAGTGTAAATACAGAACATTTCCATTATCAGTGAAATTTCTATTAGAAATGTCCTGCTCTAGCATTATTTACAATAGCCAAGACATGGAAGCAACCTAAGCGCCCAGCAACAGACGAATGGATAAAGAAGATGTGGTACATATATACAATGGAATACTACTCAGCTGTAAAACAGAACAAAATCATTCCATTTGCAATAACATGGATGGACCTTGAGGGAATTATGTTAAGTGAAATAAGCCAGCGAGAGAAGGATAATCTGTGTATGACTCCACTCATATGAGGAATTTAAAATTATGGACTAAGAGCAGTTTAGTGGATACCAGGGGAAAGGTGGGGTGGGGGGTGGGCACAAAGGGTGAAGTGGTGCACCTACAACATGACTGACAAACGTTAATGTGCAATTGAAATTTCACAAGATTGTAAACTATCATTAACTCAATTAAAAAAAAAAAAAAGAAATGTGCTGCTCTAGAACTCTCCAGACATGTATCATGAATGAAGGCCTTAGTGCCACAGCCCTCAAGCCTCACATATACACGGCAGTGTGACTCCAGCAAGGTTCAAGGCAAAATTAGGATGCGGTACCCGTTCCATTCTTTTTCTTTCTATAAGGAAATTCCTGGGCAACTACTCAGACTATGCTACTTTAGCAAGAGTATAAAGACATGTCCCCCTCTGAGTCCCCTTGCTCTGACCTCTGGGAGAGTCTAATCTTAACAAGAGTACATGTTTGTAAACCAACTTGGGTTCACATCTCAGCTGTCACAAGCTCGGTGACTCTGGGCAAACTAAACTCAGTTCTCACTGTTGCCTCTTTGACACAAAGAGGGAAATAATCTCTCTCCAAGGCTTGTGTAAGGACTAACCACGTGGAGACAAGTAAAGCATTTAGTACAGTGCCTGGCTCAGGGAGGCCCCCAGTGAAGGACGGCTTTGAGTAGGATACCTGGCTTCAGGAGAACATGCTGGACTCTGAATGGTGAGACTGTTGTGTTCCCAAGCATTTTTCTCAGGGTTGGGCTTTTCTATCTTTCTTCCCATCAGGTGGATGGTCTCGGCAGGCAGTGCCTGTGGTCTCTGGCCATTCCTCTGTAAACAGGTCTCAAGAGAACAATCTAAAAACACCTGGCAAAAGCCTAATGAATCTGAAAACAATTTGAAACCACAAAATTACTGGTGGACTATTTTTCCAAAATGTGAAATAAACATATTAGATAAATTACCCCAGCTGCAGCAGGAAAAACCATTTATAACATGAAATCTAGCTTTGAAAATTAAGTAAATCCATATAAACCTCCAAATCCAATCAAATTCTCACTAAAGAGAGTAGTGATTTTGATATGCGAATAAATATCCCTGTGAGTAAGAAACAAACGTTTAATTACATTTCCGAGCCAGTTGGTAGACTTCATATCTCATACTTTGATAATAAAAGTTGTCATCTAAAATCAAAAACAAAGGTCCAGAAACAGCAGTCTTTGTTAAGAGGTAGCAAGACTGGGCCTCACACGCTGCAGAAGATATCAGATTTTGATCCTTTAAGCAGGTTATAAAATCTTCCCACATGGCTTCAGTTCTGTCGGGAGGGGCAGACATCTGACACCCGTTAATGACAGCCATCAGGAAGTATTCTAGGTACTTCAAGAGTTCCTGTCGAAGCAATTTCCACTGGGATGGCTACAAAAGACCAAGAATTGCAACTTAAATTAGGCTTTGGCCAGTCGGGTGGTCACGGCTCATTGCCACCCTGCCTCATATAAAAATCTGAGCCCACAATACTGACCTATTTGGAGTTCTCTAAACACAACTTGTTTTCTCATGCCTCCATGTCTTCATATACTGTTCTCTCTGCCTGCGAAACTCCTAAACAATGATGTCAGTTCTCTGTGTAGTCTTCTCACACTCAACCTTGCAGAAGGCAGCTCAGACCCTCCCTTGCCTATCATGACACCCTGTTCTGCACATACTGGGTCGCCACTCTGGCAGAGTTTACACTGTTTAGGCATTTATTGGCACACCTCTATGTCCCTGCTAGATCAACAGTCTACTGTATACTCAGCCTCCGGCAGAGGGTCTGGCAACTAATGGTGCTCCAGAAATGTATATTAAATGAGTGAATAAATGAAAGAATAAAAAGCTGTTATCAACCAGGAGAAAGGAGCCAGAGTAAATACCCAGCCAAAATAAAATCTGGCAAAGATATAGGCTGGTTTGCCCTGGAAATGAGAAAAGTTGTGGACAGAAAGAGAATCAGCTGAAAGGTCTATGGGTCAAGATGAAAAGACCTCAGTATAACAACAGGGTTGGAATGGGATAGGGAAAGATAGAGGAAGCAGACTGAGGGAAACAAAATAAATAGCTTGAGAATACAAGTAATCTTGTGCTGCTCAGGTGCCATGGAGAGCACCGACATAGTTATGACGTCAAGGCTGGAGGGAAAACACAAGGACAGATCAGGGTCCCTCTCCTGCCTGTCCATGCCTTACCACATCACTGAGAGTACAGCACATAAAACAAACACATCAGCTAAACCCACTAAAAAGGAAACACAGATCACCTCCTAAAAAGTGAGCCATCCCACCCATGGTGACTAGATGAATCCCACCGCCTTTGTCTGTAGGAGGAGAGTGGAAAAAATCTAATAATAAAAGTGAGGGAAAAGCCCAGCAAATACAACAACCTTTGTCAACAACTTTCAGCTTTCTCCAGAGTGGCGGAAATACTAGCATCCAAGTAAATCCAGTGGTTTCAGCGGCCTGATCCTGTATTTACCTCAGAATTAACTAAGAATAAGGAAGCATATAGTTTTGCTGGAGTGGTCCAAAATTTCTCTATATACCAAATGTACTATACGATTGCACATATATACTTATAGAGTGGAATCACATCATATTTGCATTTTATCTGTATGAATTCATCTACACTCGGCACTAAACGACAAAAATAACTATTTAACATTTTTAAAATATTCCAATCAAAGAGTATTTGCTCTAGAGTGAGCATGACATGGGAGACAAGAATCTACTCTTCCCTCAGAGGTCTCAGTTTTCATTTGCTTCTCCAAGGGGAGGCATCTCACTGTGCCAAGTATGACTTGAGGCCTTAAAGAAATGTATGTACTTGGAACATACAAGCTGGTCCCTAAATACAAGCCCATTACTTCATCTGGTGGTCAACTAAGAAACAGCCATCTTTTCCTATGCCGGCAGAGGCAGGTTTACCCTGAATGGAGCTTCGGCCGCCAGGCTCTTCATTTATACAGCCTCTTTCTATCACTGTGGGACGGGCCCTAGCAATTTTGTTACTTATAATCCTGTATTCTTTTCCTTAAAAAGGGTTCTCCAAAGTGTATAAACTTCAAGTCCCACAAAACCTGGATTCACCCGTGGCTGGATGTTAAACTGGCTGCGTTGGAATTTTAGAGAGATTCTGTCCCCCTCCTAAAAACAACCTTCCCAAAGGATTTTCAAGAGTATATCTGACTACAGGGGATTTCCACGTTGCACTCTGCCTTCAGAACTTAACCCAGTCTTAGGACTCCACTGTATAGAATATACAATACATATATGCCCTAAATATATATATATATATATATATATATACCTCTCAGTGAATTAGTCTATGATGGAGTCAACTCATTCTATGTTAACCCAACTCCACTTTCCCCGAATTCCTGCCTGGGGTTGTACCAGGGTTCCACCTCTCATAGCAGGTAACGCCTAGCCTAGAGCAGAGCGTGTACATTTCCTTCTGCGCCTTCAGCCTAGGCCCCGCTCCCTCCTTACTGACCAATGGCCGTGCGCTCGCCTCCCGGAGGAACGCGTCTGGCATGACGTCATCATAGGCGACGACGCACACGGCCCAGCCTCGCTCTTGCTGTAGCCGGTGGCTGAGGGCCCGTGCGAAGGTCGATTTTCCTGCTGCGGGCAGGCCGCAGAGGACGCAGAGTCCTAGCTTCTGCGGCCCCGTACTGCCCTCTCCTCTGGCGTCCTCGCCGGTCTTCATGCTGCCCAGGGAAACCGAAGGTGACCGGCGACACTGTCTCCGCAACCGTCCGCCCGCTGCGCACGCGCAGTGTTCCTACCGCCCTGCTGCGCCGCCTGGCGCCGCGGTGGAGAAATAGGGAGTGTTGGGATTTAAAAACGATGCGTGGTCTCCTGAACTGCTGGTGCCGACGTCTCTGAGGCGAGCCCTCTAGGATGGGGAGACCACGGCGATGCATTTCCTAACTCCTGGGCGTTTCTCGAAGCGTGCAAGAGGTGGACTTAATCTTCAGTTAGAATCATCCTTCCTGGAGGAAACTTGCAAGCCGTTAGGATTTGCGTCTCGGTTTTGTTACGATGAAGTACCCTGCCCTGGAAAATCCCAGAACAGACTTTGAGCTTCTTCCTCCAGCGCTCTTTGGAATGTCAGTTAGTGGAAATCAAATAGGAAGTGGAGCTGACAATCCAACAACCGCAGTCCGCTGCCCCTCCTAGATGTGATAAGTGGAAGGGCAAAGTAAATAGTTGTTGCCCCCTAACGAGTCTCAGCAAGTGTGAGGAAATAAGGCTGGGAAAAGAACATCCCTAGACCTCAATTCCAGTGTATTTATACAGAGGACGGTAGGTATTTTCGTGTTAAAAAAAGGAATACTAAGCTGTCGAGAGGTATTAAACAAATTCCTCTTGTGGGGATGTGGTGCAGAAAAATTGACCAGATTCTAGCTTTCACCTTATTTTAGGGGATTACTTCTTAGTCATAAGGGGTTATGTTCAAAATGTGGTGAACAAGTGAGGTTAGAATCAATGTATACTGGGGCAAAATACAACCAATAACCCAATGTTAAATCTCATATAATTTGTGATTACAGAGCACATACGCATACATTCTTTCTTTCTCTCAGAGCGTTGTGTTAAACATACTCTTCGCTGCATGACATTTCATTGTCATTGGTCGAGTGCAAGATCCCTTTCCTTAATTTATTATTCCCTTTTATGTGCCATCCTCCACACTCACATCCATTTCCTCCCCCTTCCCCAGGCAACCTTTTTTTTTTCAGATTATCTTTTAGAAATGTTTTAGGTTCACAGCTAAATTGAGTGGAAGATACAGAGTTCCCATATACCTCTGCCTCCCCCCCCCCCACCCCCCCCCCCCCCCCCCCGTCTCCCCTACTATCAACATCCCCCACTACAGTGGTACATATGTTACAATCAATGAACCAACACGTCATTATCACCCAAAGCCCATAGTTTACATTGGGTTCACTCTTCGTGTTATACATTCTGTGAATTTTGACAAATGTATAATGATGTGTATTCACCATTCTAGTGTCATACAGAGTAGTTTCACTGCCCTAGAAATCCTCTGCTCTACCTGTTCACTCCTATCACCTAACTAGCCCTTGGCAACTGCTGATCCTTTAACTGTCCACAGTTTTGCCTTTTCTAAAATGTAATACAGTTGGAATAATACAGCCTTTTCGGATTTGCTTCTCTCGGTAATATGTATTTAGGGTTCCACCATGTTTTTTCATGGCTTGATCATATTTTTTCGCTAACATTCCATTGACTGATGAACCACAGTTTATCCATTCACCTACTGAAAGACGACTTGATTGCTTCCAAGATTTGACAATTATGAATAAAGCTGCCAGAAACATCTGTGTGCAGACTTTTGTGTGGACATAAGTTTTCAGCTTATTTGGGTAAATACAGAGGAGCATGACTGCTGGATCTTATAGTATGTTTAGTTTTGTAAGAAACTGCCAAACTGTCTTCCAAAGTGGCTGTACCACTTTGCCTTCCCACAATGAGTGAGAGTTCCTGTTACTTTACATCCTTGCCCAGCACTTGGTGTTGTCAGTGTATTAGGTTTTAACCATTATAATAGGTGTGTAGTAGTATCTCATGGTTTTTTTTTTTATTTTTTGAGGAAGATTAGCCCTGAGCTAACATCTGCTGCCAGTCCACCTCTTTTTGCTGAGGAAGACTGGCCCAGAGCTAACATCTGTGCCAATATTCCTCTATTTTGTCTGTGGGATGCCACCAGAGCATTACTTGATGAGTGGTGTGTAGGTCTGTACCCGAAATCTCAACCTGTGAACCCTGGGCTGCTGAAGCAGAGCACAGGAACTTAACTACTACACTACTGGGCCAACCCCCTTTTTTGCCCATTTTTAAATTGGGTTGTTCATTTTCTTATTGTTGAGTTTTAAGTCTTCTCTGTGTAGTTGGGATCACAGTCCTTTATAAGTCTTTTGCAAATAGTTCTACCAGTCTATGGCTTGTCTTCTCATTCTCTTGACAGTGTCTTTCACAGAGCAGAAGTTTGTCATTTTAGTGAAGTCCAGCTTCCTGATTACTTCTTTCATGGATCATGTCTTCAAAGTTGTATCTAAAATGTCATCACCAAACCAAAGTCATCTAGATTTTCTCCTATGTTGTCCTCTGTAAGTTTTATAATTTTGCATTTTACATTTAGATCCATGATTCATTTTACTTTAATTTTTGCAAAAGATATATATATATATATATATATTTTAACATATGGATATCCTGTTGTTCCAGCTCCATTTGTTGAAAAGACTATCTTTTCTCCATTGCGTTGCCTTTGCTCCTTTATCAGAGATCAGTTAACTATGTCTGTATGGGTCTATTTCTGGGCTCTCTATTCTGTCCATTGATCTCTTTGTCTACTCTTGCCAATACACTGTCTTGATTACTGTAGTGTTACGGTAAGTTGGGTAGTGTCAGTCCTCTGACCTTGTAATCTCCTTCAGTACTGTCTTGGCTCTTCTGGGTCTTCTGCCTCTCCATTTAAACTTTAGAGTCAGTTTGTCAAGATCCACAAAATAACTTGCTGGAATTTTGATTGGGATTGTGTTAAATCTATAGATCAAGTTGGGAAGAATTGACATTTTGACAATATTAAGGCTTCCTATCCATGAACATGAAATATCTCTTTTTGTTTAATTCTTCTTTGATTTCTTTAATCAGAGTTTTGTAGTTTTCCTCATATAGATCTTGTACATATTTTATTAGACTTATACCAAGTATTTCATTTTTGTGGGTGCTAACGTAAATGGTATTATGTTTTAAATTTCCAATTCCACTTGTTCATTACCAGTATTAACAAAGCAATTGACTTCTCTATGTTAACTGTGTATCCTGCAACCTTGCTATAATGGCTTACTAGTTTCAGGAGTTTGGGGTGATTCCTTTGGATTTTCTACATAGACAATCATATCATCTGCAGTCAAAGACAGTTTTATTTCTTCCTTCTCAATCTATATGCCTTTTATTTCCTTTGTCTTACTGCATTAGCTAGAACTTGCAGTATGATGTTGAAAAGGATTGGTGAGAGGGGACATCTTTGCTTTGTTGCTGATCTTAGTGGGAAAGTTTCAAGTTTATCACTTGGTATGAGGTTAGCTGTAGCTTTTTTGTAGATGTTCTTTATCAAGTTGTGGAAGTTCCTCTCTAGTCCTAGTTTGCTACGAGTTTTTATCATGAATGGGTGTTGGATTTTGTCAAATGCTTTTTCTGCATCTATTGATATGATTATGTGACTTTTCCTCTTTAACCTGTGGATATGATGGATTACATTAATTGATTTTCAAATGTTGAACCAGTTTTGCATGCCTGGAATAAATCCCACTTATTCGTGGTGTATAAATTCTTTTTATACATTGTTGGATTCAATTTGCTAATATTTTGTTGAGGATTTTTGCATGTGTTCATGAAAAAACACACGTTCTTTTCTTGTAATGTCTGTAATGTCTTTGTCTGCTTTTGCTATTAGGGTAATGCTGGTCTCTTAGAATGAGTTAGGAAGTATTCCCTCTGCTTTTATCTTCTGGAAGAGATTGAAGAGAATTCGTATAATTTCCCCCTTAAATGTGTGATAGAATTCACCAGTGAGCCCATCTGGGACCAGTTATCTTTTTTAACAACCTATTTTAGGAAAAAGGATTTTTAAAATTTTTTATCAAAACATTGTTTTATATTTCAGAATTCCAAAATGAACTATTGTGCCTTCAAGTTCAGATGTCCACTATCTAAGAAAAGATGTGCTTTTTAAAGGACAGGTTAAAAAATAATCATGTGATGTTGGCATCCAGCCATAATTAGAATATGTCATTGAGTTTCTAAAGCTTTCTTCACAGAGCTCAGTCTCACCTGAGGCCAGAGAAGGACTATAGTATGATGAGCTGTTTACTGAATGTGTGGTTCTCTTGCATCAGCAGGATGCCAACGTGGTAACATTGCATTTAGTACTAAGACAGAATGTTGAGTCTATGTGGGTGGATTTTGCTCTAATAATGGGGCCCAGACTGCTTGGGTATGTGAGTGTATGTCCTGCTCCACACACTCCCTTCTTCCCCCAGCCCCAGAGCTGCCCACTTTACCCTGTTGGGAAGGGAGCTACTCTTGGCTGTACTTCACGCTCCTCTCACCCCAGCTTGGGACCCTCAGAAGTCATTCTTTTATGATGAATGTTCCGTGTGCCTGATTTCTGTGGTCTACTTGTTCCTGCATACAGTAGGGCCAGAACTGGGTGCTCGGTACAACTTGGGGTGAGAAAATAGTGATGTGGGAAAAATTCTCCTGAATTTTGTATAGATTGTCATCTCCATCACCCCGTGTTATCAGGGATCTTTCTCCCAGGCCAGCACCTATCGTGGTTCCCAGTGTTCTCTCTGAGCTCAGTATAGGTTTGGTGAATTGAGTCTGCCAAAAACTTTCTGTGTCAGAAGCCTGGTAGGAACAACAGAGTGGGTAACTGTGGAAGGGGTTAGGGAGAACCCATTTCCCACCAAGAGAATCTGTATGGAAAAGAAGGAGCAGCTGGGCCAGGAATTAGGGAGCAGAGATGTCCTGAGAAGGAAAATGAGTCAGAGATAGACAGGCAGCTTCTGGAGAAGTGCAGCTAGGAAGGAATAAATAAGGCAGTGGTATCTGGAAATTACATCAATTTCAATCTAACTGCAGCTGTTACAGATTTAAATATTTATTGCTCCCAGATCAATTTTATTACCTTCCTAAACCTATGTAGTCTACTTTCCCCTTCCTCATTTTAATAAAAAACAGTACCATCCAACCAGCTAACCTAGGAATCATCCTTGATTCTTCCCTTTCCTTTACCCCCAAATCCAGTTCAATTTGCAAATTTCATTTTCCCTTCAAAATCTATCTCCATTTTCATTGCCCTTTTCATTCTAGGCCGTTACTGATTGACAGTGTTTTAAGTGGAACCACTGTATCCAGATGTGTTTTGAAATTCAGAATTTTTTTGATTTTAGATGGCTAATACATTTAACATGCAGTGGTCTTGAATAGTGGTCTTGGATAGTACCACATAGTCAAATACATTAATATTTCCACATGAAACTTATGGATATCTATCCAACCCAAGGTAACCATCTTTTGGAATCCCATGTTCACCTCTTTTTTGTATCTTATCCTGAAAACTATATTATTTATTTTTAGGAGTTTTTTAAATTATAAAAATGTCATCATACTATTTGTGATCTTCTGGGGCATAATTTTTTCCACTTATTATTATATTGCTAAGAATCACCGATAGTATTGTATATTGATGTAGCTCATTCATTTTGACTAGTGAATAGTATTTCAATATGATAAATATATCATAGTTTATTCATTCTATTGATGGGCATTAGAGTTGTTTCAATATTTTGCTATTGTGAATGGTGCTATGAACATTCTTGTGTATGACCCCAGTTGTATATATGCAACAATTACTGAGTATATATCTAGGTAGACTTTTGCTAGACATTTGCAGTTTAGAAGATAATGCCAAACTGTTTTCAAAATGATTGCATCAGTGTATATTCCTGTTAGCATTTTATAAGAAATCCAGTGGATCTGTATCTTCTCTAACATTTGATATTGACTTTTAGGAATTGAATGGACATAAAATAACTCTTTGTAGTCTTGATTTGCATTTTCCTGACTACTAATGAGATTGAATATCTGTTTGTTCAGTTTTTTGGCCATGAGTATGTACTCTTCTATGAAATGCATGTTGATTTTTTTTATTTTTTATTTTTTTGAGGAAGATTAGCCCTGAGCTAACATTCACTGCCAATCCTCCTCTTTTTGCTGAGGAAGATTGGCCCTGAGCTAACATCTGTGCCCATCTTCCTCTATTTTATATGTGGGACACCTGCCACAGCATGGCTTGATAAGCAGTGCGTAGGTCCACACCCGGCATCCGAACCAGCAAACCTCAGGCTGCCAAAGCAGAACGTGTGAACTTAACTGCTGCGCCCCCAGGCTGGCCCCAATGTTGATGTATTTTGACATTTTTCTCTTGGGTTATTGTGCTTTTCCTATTGTTGGAGTTCTTTATCTGTCTTGATACTAATTCTTTGTCAGTTGTGTATAGTGTGAATATTTTCTCCCACTATATTACTTGTCTTCTCACTTTTCTCCTTTGTCTTTTAAGAATGAGTCACATTTTTCCTGTTTCTTTGTATGTCTAGTAATTTTGGATTATATCCTCAACATTGTGGATGATATACTGTAGAGAGTCTAGATTCTTTTATGTTCCAGACAGTTAAGTAGGCATAACTAAAACTGCAAACATGCTCTGCCTCACCTGCATAGGGCAGCAGTTCAAATTTCAATTTGATTCTTTTAGCTTTAGTTGAACTGTCTCCTCTGCATGCATGACTCAGGTCAGTCAGAGATTTAAACAAAATTTATACACAGAATTTGGGGCTACCCGTCTCTGGCTTTCTTCTTTCTGGGATTTTCTTCCCAAGAAGCCATTTTGAAGTGGATATTTCCCCAAAAGCCTCTCCTCTGGTTCTTCACATCATTAAGATTACAGATTTTTAGCCACCTCGTATGGCATAGTCTTGACCTGCCCTTAGGCTAAAAGCCATAAAAATGGAAAACTCACCTAGTACTGTTCCCTTCATCCAAATGTTGAACTCTCTCCAATGTCTACCTGCTTTCAGTTGCTCTTATATTTTGTCCAAGGTTTATAGTTTTTGCTTATTGGAGGCTTGGTCTGTTAGGCACTACTTACTTAATTTTAAATAAATAGATGTATCAATCTTTAATTTTATAGTTAATGTTTTCTTATGCCTTATTAGAAAACATTTCCCAGTGTCTAAAAGATACCTATGTTTTCTGTTAAGTGTTTTAATTTTTTTATAATTAAGTCCTTAATCCATTTTGAGGTTTTAAATTCAGTGCAAGGTAGGAACATTTCAACATTTCCCATATGGGTAACCATTTTTTCAGCATCATTTATTGAACAGTCTCTCCTTTCCCTACTGATCTGACTTGTTACTTCTGTTACCTATGCATATGTTTTGGGTCTATTTTATTCCATTGGTTAGTGTGTCCCAGCACCAACGCCACACTATCTCAATCACTGTAGCTTCGTAATAAGTTCTGATAGTGGTAGGACAAGTCTTCTCCCTGATCTTCTTATGCAGAAATGTCTTGTCTGTGCATATAGATTTTAAAATCATCACATTTCGTTAAAATCTCTTTGTAATTTTGATTGGAATTTCATTGAACCTGTAACTCTATTTACAACATTAAGGTCCAATTACTTATCTCCTAATAAAGTTTTATGATTTCTCCTATAGATGCCATGGATTCCTTTTTAAAAACTTTAATTCCTACTTAATATTCTCTGATAATATTGTAAATTATGTTGTCTCACCAGTTATGTTTTCTACTTCCTGTTCTTGTAAGGAAATGCAACTGACTTTTGTATATTAATCTTATATGCACCTGCCTTGCTAGCTTTTCCTATTGTTTGTACACACCAATTATTTTGTAGAGAGTGTCTCATTTTGAGTGTGTCTGATGTTTCCTCAAGATTAGATTTAGGTTACGTATTTTTTTTTTTCTAGCAAGAGTACCACAACAATGATGTATTCTTCTTAAATGAAATGCAATGTTGGTTTTCCCCATTATTGGTGATGTTAACATTAATCAGTTCATTAAGGTGGTGTCTGCCAGGTTTCTCAACTGTGATTCAAATTACTATTTTTCCCTTTGTCATTAATATCTTGTGGAGAGATACCTGGAGACCATGGAAATATCCTGTTTCTCATGAAATTCTCACCGCTTTCTTGTCTGATCAATTATATGCATATCTTGTTTTATTGTGCTTCACTTTGTTATGCTTCACAGGTAATGCAGTTTTTTGTTTTTCGGTTTTTTTTTTTTACAAATTGAAGGTTTGTGGCAACCCTGCATTGAACAAGTCTATCAACGACATTTGCTCACTTTGTGTCTCTGTGTCACATTTTTAATTCTCGCAACGTTTCAAACTTTATTATTATTATTATATTTGTTATGGTGATCTGTGATCAGTGATCTTTGATGCTGCTATTGTAATGGTTTTGGGGCACCACAAACTGCGCCTATATAAGATGGCAAACTTAATAAATGTTGTGTGTGTTCTGACTGTTCCACCAACCAGCCATTCCCCCATCTCTGTTCTCCTTGGGCCTCCCTATTCCCTGACACACAAAAATATTAAAGTTAGTCCAGTTAATAACCCTACAATAGCCTCGAGGTATCCAAGTGAAAGGAAGAGTTGCATAACTCTCACTTTAAATCAAAAGCTAGAAATGACTAAGCTTAGTAAGGAAGGCCTATTGACACTGGAGATAGGCCAGAAGCTAGGCCTCTTGCACCAAACAGTTAGCCAAGTTGTGAATACAAGGGAAAAGTTCTTGGAGGAAACTAAAAGTGCTACTCAGATGAACACATGAAAGATACAAAAGCAAAACAGCGTTATTGCTGATATGGAGAAAGTTTTAGTGATCTGGAAAGGAGATCAAACTAGCCCCATACCATGCCCTTGAGCCAAAGCCTAATCCAGAGCAAGGCCCTAACTCAGAAGAAAAGTTTGAAGCTAGCAGAGGTTGGTTCATGAGGTTTAAGAAGCTATCTCCACAACATAAAAGTCCAAGGTGAAGCAGCAGGTGCTGATATAGAAGCTGCAGCAAGTTATCCAGAAGGTCTAGCTAAGATAAGTAGTGAAGCTGGCTACACTAAACAACAGATTTTCAGTGTAGATGAAACAGCCTTATATTGGAAGATGCCATCTAGGATTTTCATAGCTAGAGGGGAGAAGTCAATGTGTGCCTTCAAAGGAAAGGCTGACTCTTGTTAAGGGCTAATGCAGCTGGTGACTAATTTGAAGCCAGTGCTCATTTACCATTCTGAAAATCCTAGGGCCATTAAGAATTATGCTAAACCTACTCTGCCTGTGGTCTATAAATGGAACAACAAAGCCTGGATGACAGCACATTGGTTTACAACATGGTTTACTGAATTTTTTTTTTTTTTTTTAGTGAGGAAGAGTGTCACTGAGCTAACACCTGTTGCCAATCTTCCTCTTTTTACTTGAGGAAGATTGTTGCTGAGCTAACATCTGTGCCAATCTTCCTCTATTTTGTATGTGGGATGCTGCCATAGCATGGCTTAATGAGCAGCGTGTAGGTCTATGCCCAGGATCCAAACCTGTGAGCCCCAGGCTGCCAAAGTGGAGCATGTGAACCCAACCACTATGCCACTGGGCCAGCCCCTGGCTTACTGAACATTTTAAACCCACTGTTGAGACCTATTGCTCAGAAAAAAGATTCAAAATATTACTGCTCATTAACAATGTACCTGGTCACCCAAGAGCTCTGATGGAGAAGTACAATGAAATTAATGTTTTCATGCCTGCTAACACAACATCCATTCTGCAGCCCGTGGATCAAGGAGTAATTTTGACTTTCAAGTCTTACTATTTAAGAAATACATTTCATAAGGCTATAGCTGTCATAATAGCAATTCCCCTGATGGATCTGGGCAAAGTAAATCGAAAACCTTCTAGAAAAAATTCACCATTCTAGGTGCCATTAAGAACACTGTTGATTCATAGGAAGAGGTCAAAATATCAATATTAACAGGAGTTTGGAAGAAGTTGAGTCCAACTCTCATGGATGACTTTGAGGGGTTCAAGGCTTTATTGGAGGAAGAACTGCAGATGTGGTGGAAACAGCGAGAGAACTAGAAGTAGAAGTGGAGCCTGAAGATATGACTGAACTGCTGCAGTCTTACAGTAAATCTTAAATGAATGAGTTGCTTCTTATAGATGAGCAAAGAAAGTGGTTTCTTGAGATAGAATCTACTCCTGTTGAAAATGCTGTGAAGATTGTTGAAATGACAACAAAGGATTTGGAGTATTACATAGACTTAGTTGATAAAGCAGTGGCAGGGTTTGAGAAAATTGACTCAAATTTTGAAACAAGGTCTACTGTGGGTAAAATGCTATCAAACAGCATTGCATGCTACGGAGAAATCATTCATGAAAGGAAGAGTCAATCAATGCGGCAAACTTCATTGCTGTCTTATTTTAAGAAATTGCCACAACTACCCCAACCTTCAACAACCACCCTGATCAGTCAGCGCCAGCACCATCAAGGCAGGATCCTCCACAGCAAAAAGATTATGCCTTGCTGAGCCTTAGATGATGGTTAGCATTTTTTAGGAAATACATTTTAAATTAAAGTATGTATTGGGTTTTTTAGGCATAATGCTATTGCACACTTAATAGACCATACATGTGCACTGGGAAACCAAAAGATTTGTGTGACTTGCTTTATTGCAGTATTCACTTTAATGTGGTGGTCTGCAACCAAACCTGCAATATCTCCAAGGTATGCCTATATAGCTGTGATGATTGTCAAATGGTGATTTCCTAACTCTATCCTTTCTGCTACATTTGTTAATTAGGATTCAACTGAAAGGAAGACTTATTTAATTATTGTTAGTCAAAATAAATTTATAGATTATTTTATTCAGTGGATTATAATCTGTTACTATGAGTATTTGCTGCTGAAATAGTCTCAGATTTGTAAAGTGGAAGGCCCTTCAAGCTGACTCCTGTGACCTTTTGTCATGCCTCATCGTTCTTGTCAGCATTTCTTTACTTTATGGCACACCAATATGTTTCCAAGTGATTTATAAATGTCCTTTCCCTGCCCTAGCCCTGGAATCAGCCATTTCTCCAAGAAGCTCTGGTTCCTTTTAGTGGAGAATGGTATTTAGAAATCAAGATCTGGGCATTAAGTGTGCTCATTGTTAATCATGTGTCATTGCTTCCTACTATCTCAGCAGAGAGAACTGGAAAATGCTTATTTATTATTCATCCATCCATCCACCCATCATGAGTTCACACCAGTGAACCTTCAATTCTAATCCAACAGCACAGGGCTCATTTTAGAGTTTCTCCTTTCCATATTTGTAACTTTCTCTATCAGTGAGAAACCTGGTTCTTATTATCCTCAAAATATATACTTATTTGCTCAGTTCTGAAATACACAGAATAATTTTTAAATCACTATTGCATGCCACTGAGAAAAACCTACCAACTAAAGTTACATATACCTCTTTTTAATCTTAAGCATGAGGGTATATAGCCAAAATATTGCATTGAGAAGTTGCTTGGCCCCCCCCATCCTTGTAAATTTTCATTATGTTTTTGAGTATTTTTTGGTTTTCCCCAATCCTGTCTACTCCATTCCCACCCAATTCCTATAGGTAACAATCAAGTTTTTATCTTTCCTGTATTTCTTTTTGCAAAAATAGGCACATGTATATTTTATTTCCTCTTCCTTATAAAAAAGATGGCATAGTATAAATTCCCTTTCGCACTTTGCTTTTTTCCTACTTAACAATATATCCTGGAAATCACTCTTACTTCATTCTATTTTGTGGCAACACAATACTCTATTGTGTGGATGTACCATATTTTATTCAACCATTCTCTGTATGGACAGTTAAGTTTCCAATATTTTAAAATTACAAACAATTCCAATATGAATAACCTTAGGCATAAATACTTCTGTATTATTTGACATGTATCTTCAGTATATTCTTAGAGATAGGATGGCAGAGTCAAAAGGTAAATGCATATGTAGTTTTGTTAGATATCACTGACTCTAAATCTATAGAGTTGTACGTGTTGGGAGAAGCAATCTGCTCTGTGCCCTTAGTGTCCCTCATAGTCTTGTTGGGTATGCCAAGATTACAAGGCCCTGACTGCTCTTTATCTGAGTCATTTCTCAGGGTTATGTTGGACTGAGCAACCTTACAAGATAGAGTAATGTCTTTCTCCAGACACAGAGCAAGCTTGCTTCTCTATACTTCCCAAAAATACTGAATACTGCAAGTTCAGTGTTCCTGTTTTGTTATGCAACCCTCTGTGCGTACAGGCATCCATCATGGGCCCCTTATGTCTTCCCTATGGGACTTGAGGGGAATGGGAAAGTGACACAATCCAGTATGAAGCTCTGGCAACTGTTTTGCTTTGAGTAATAAAGTCTTTTTCTCTGACCTAGTAGTCTCATGTCTTCTGCCAGCAACCATGAAAAGTAACCACCTTGAGCTTACTAGCCTGTGAATAGGGTAAAATCTCAGACCCTACACAGTTCTTGACAGTTTTGGTGATGAAGGTAATGAAGATTAAATACAGGGAGAGACATTGCTTTTTGGAAGAGGCAGGACAAAAGGACTCTGCGGGCCAGGTTAGGGGATATGAGACTCCCCAGGATCTGAAAGCAAATGCTCTCATCCAAGTGGGGGATGGCAAGGGTTCCCCAGTGTCCTACCTGTTGAATCTTTCGAGGCTGAGTGGTGAGAGGCAGTACTGAAACAAGCTGCTCAAGTGATACCTTGGTCGTTGCTCTTTCAGGAGGGAGGAAGAAGGAATGTTACCATGACAGTGGGGTAAGCCCTAGCTCCTCAGCTGAAAGGCAATATGGCTGTGGCTGCTGAGTCATGGAGTGCCCAAAGCCCAAATAAATGGTGATGGAATAAATGAAAAGTAATTAAGAAAACTTAATATATAGAGAGATATATGAGGAAGCCATTTTGTTTTAAAATTGATTTGGCCTGAGCTTGTTTTTCCACAATGGCCTGATGTGGCCTGTCAATCATGCTTTGTACATCTGCTTTAAACATTTACAGTATCCCAAAGCAAACAATCTTGCCTTTAAAGATAGGAATGAATGCCACCCATCCATATCAGCGTTTCTTTAAAGATAAGCATTCCTTCCCAGAAACCAGGGTCAGATTGACCTGCTATGTATATCTTGTGACTAATGTCCTTCTGTATGTAGCAAAACACCATGACTGTACTAAAAAGAAAAAAAAGTATTCCTGTCACATTTGATGTACGTTCCTTGTTCCAAACGGTATATAACAATGCTGTACACCTTGCTTCTCCTGAGTGCTTCCTTCCCTGGTGGAAGCCGTTCTCCCAGGCTGTAGTCCTCAGAACCAACTCGTATAATAAACTCATCCCATTTTAAATCTGTAGATTGATTTTTGGTCACTTGTGTCAACAATGGTGTCAGCAATGAAGATATAGAGCTTTGGGCAGAAATTTAGAAGATCATTTATTGAGCCTGAGCAGGCAGCTGCTTGGAACTTAAAACGCCTTGCTAACTGACACGGGGCAGCTCTGCCCTTCTGTGTCCCATTTTACCTCCTCTCCCTCTACTCCAACCTCAGCTGATTTAAGCAAAAAGCTAAATATGCTAAGAACTCTGGGGAGGGAAAGAACTCAAACTTTTCTTTGCTTTGTTGGATACTAGTCCCCATATTTAGACTGACCTGATCTTTGGTGTCATTCCAATAATTACAGGAGACAACAGGTGAGCCAAAAAGTAACCCCATTCCCAAGAGACATTTGTGGCCCATTTTCTCTCACATACAAACACATAACCTGAAGGGGCTCAGGTCACTTCTGTTTGATTTATTGTTAAACTTGATTTAATCACTATTACATTAGATTTGTTAAGTCACATAGTCTGCATCACTCAGGAAGTGCAGCCATAGCTGTCATCATTCTGATCCTCAGAAGAAACGCAGTGAGGTTGGCGAGTAACCCTTCATGGTAGAACAGTCACTCTGCCTTGAACTTGGGGTGAGATGCTTGACTGACCCCACCTTACTGGTTCTATCATTTCTGCCACTCAGGGCCTTGGGCATCTCATAGGACTCTTGCCTCACCTAGGTCTGCTGACTCCTACATAGATTATAGGAGATGCCCAGCACCCAGTTCTAATTTCACACTCAGCTAAATCTTCCCATTGTGGGGGCTGTTCATTCTGTTCTTCTCTTAAGCACTTTCAATTCACTTTGATCCAGTTTCCTTCGTTTTCCAAACATGTGAATTGTCCTTAAGGGGAACTCTATTCATCTGGGAGCAAGTGAGCAGAAAAAGCAATGTGTGACAACTCTCGGTTTAAGTTTCCTGGTCTATATAATATATGATGTCCTCAAAAGGGCATTTAGAAAATCTGAGATTCCACCTTCTGACATCCTCAGTATCTTCAGAAGCAGGTTTTCTCCTCTGGTTACTTTAACACTGTTTTCTGCAACTCAGCACCCAAGTTCTTTAATCACTAACAGAAACTGCTAACATTCTAGATGCCAAAGCTCAGATTTTAATCACAGCAATGGCCGTAAAACCCCACTCTTCACTGTTGCCCATCCTCTCTTTTCCAGGCTGATTTCTAGAGCTAAGCCTTTTGAAGTCCCTTTCTAGTCACAAACAGACTTTCACCTTTAAAAATACCTTGAATTGGGGGCCGGCTCCGTGGCCAAGTGGTTAAGTTCTCGTGCTCTGCTTTGGCTGCCCAGGCTTTCGCCAGTCTGAATCCTGGGTGTGGACATGGCACTGCTCATCAAGCCATGCTGAGGCAGCATCCCACATGCCACTACCAGAAGGATCCACAACTAAAAATACACAACTATGTAGTGGGGGGCTTTGGGAGAAAAAGGAAAAATAACAAAAATACCTTGAACTGCTTTACCTTAACCCAAACATGGCTTTGCCAGCATGGCATTGTTCACAAGCTCTTACTTCTAGTTGCTGTGAAGATTAACTCAAACATGTTATTTCATAGCCTAGCAGACATTTAGTAAATACTTGGCCCTTAGACTGCCACCCATTTATGGGCCTGTGAAAATTAACTGCCTTACTTTACTCTCCAGTGAGGTATTGTTCACACCCATGTCAACAACTCCTCTAAAGTTTAGACCAATGTAAAACATAAGCTTACTGCCTCCTTTTCTATACTCACCATCAATGTCATTTCCAGTTGAATCATCTTCAAGTCACCACCCTTATCTTCCTATTGAGTTTTTTAGAAACTTAACAAAGATATCCTCAAATGTGAGCCAGATACTCAAACATTACCAGATCTTGAACTAATTTTACAATATCTAGTGTTTTTCTGATTTCCCAAAGACTGCTCTGCTCCTGGTATTGTGAGGTCGAAAGCAAGTAAATTACCCAACGTGCTAAAAGTGGGTACTTAGACCCAGAATAACCATCGATCTCATTAACCCTAAGAACCACCAAAGTGTATGAGGAAAGATCAAAGGTACAAGAAGCAGTTCTGCTAAGATAAAGGAGGATCTGAATGCTATCAATTTCTGGCTCATAGCAACAATGAGAAAACAGATTTCAACTCCTTGATTTCTTAAACTTCTAAAATAACTTTCTTGGAAGAAACCAATTCCTAAAGATTTCCAGAGCTTTCTCACTGTTTCCTTACTTCCTATCACTGTGTTATATGTTTAAAATAACTATAAAGACGTTTAAAACAATCAAAATCCTCAACAGTTTAATAAATGAGCACTGTATTTTAACACTGTGAAAGTTATTCAATGTTCACTTGATATTTGTGTACCAAATACCATGTTAAGTGCTGGGGATTCACAAATAAAGACATCTCCTGCTGTTAGAAAAAGCTCATAATTTATTTAAGGAGAGAAAGTGAGAAAAATGTCCATGGCACACAGAGATAAATATAACTACAAATTAAGAAAACTTTCCCTGGCTGTTCACATTATGTTTTATATAAAATCACAGCTATCAAAGGTACCACTGGTAGAAAGGATTCTATAACTTCCTTAACCTGCAATGCAATAGTTCAACTCATCCCTGGAGGGATGTTAATAAACATACCTCAAAATTCTATACTTTTGCATAAATATGGGTAATTTTTGTAGGAAACATGCAATATTCAAAATAAATTGTAAACACATTATGTAGAACTTTTGATGGGTTACTTCTTCAGAATGTGCGAGTG
>NC_060268.1:175013233-175050607 GCF_021613505.1 Equus quagga | reverse complement strand
ACAGTGTGCTAAGATATTTATTACATATTTATTACAAGGCGAAAACCCCAAAAAACTTTATGAAAAGCAAGTATTTAATGTCCTTTGAAGGATCACCATTTACTTACAGAAAGTGACCTCCATGTAAATTTTTCTGCATTTATTGTCGTAATCTAGTACTGTACACTAAGAATTAACATGATATCGTGATAAGTTATTTTTGTTTGCAATATTTTTCACTTTTATAAGAAATTTATGTGTCTTTCTGTGTTTAAGTGTTTAAAATTTTTAAGAGTTTCTAATGCAATTCATTAGTTTGTATTGTATATGTGTTTGAAGTACTGTTTTAATTTATACAAATAACTTATAGGGGTATGAAAAGAATGATGAGTATTTGATTTGTTTTTATAGTTGATTGTTCTTGGAAAATTGGGTACTTAAGACTTGCATCCTTTAATTCCAGATCACCAAATTACATTTTATGTTGTTTATTTTGGATAAAAAACTAGATGTGATGTTCGGCATGTGTAAAATTAGTTTACTTTGAGATCATTAATTTTTATGTCCTGTCACATTGTAGCTATAGATAGGAAAGTACAAATCAGAACTGCCTGATTCCTTGTTAGGATTACTACTTTAGATTTAGTGTTTGATGTAAAACGAGAGAAGTCATCTTGTTTTATCTCAATACACCCAGAAAGTGTAACTCTCCTTTTCTGAGCCAGTACTTCTCTCCAGAGCCCTCTCTGGTGTGTTGAAAGTGTGGGCTGCTGAGGTTCTGCACTGAAGGATTAAGGCATCTGAGCCAAGGAGATTGCAGTGCTCTCTGGCCGACTTCATTTTCAGAAATTACAACTATTGGATGTGTGTTGAAGGGTGATATATTTGCATCTAAAAAATAAATGCATCCAGTGTGGAAACTACTTGTCTTAAATAAATAGAAATATTTTCTTTTCATCTAATATTTGTTTAAGATGAAAAAGGATGTTTTACACTCATTTAACATTTTGGCAAATTTTGTTCTTTAAAGTGAGAACTAATATAATGTTTGTTCATTTATGAATCACTCTGACAGCAGTGACGTGAGGACCTGTCTGTCACTTTTATCAGGCTTTTCCTAATTTATTCCGAACATATGTAGACATTAGGTAGCATTTATTTCAGCACTCAGGAGAAATGTGTCTCAAAGCTGAAACCTTTCTTTAATAGACAGCTTCTGATAGTTGTGGTCTGTTCTTTTAGTCACAAACTCCATGTAGTTATAACTAGAAGACGTAAGCTATGTTTTACAAAGTGATGAAAATAAATATAGTATTCACGATTATAGTACTAGAAATAATTCAGATCTTTAATTCCTGGTCTTCCATTTCTTAATTTTTCCATGTTAATGAAGACCTAAATTACATTTTATATACGTTAGAAATTCATAGGTATTGATTTTCTTATATTTATAAATTGCTATACATATATATGTAATTTTATTTCTTTTTAAAGATTGGCACCTGAGCCAACAACTGTTGCCAATATTTTTTTTTTTCTGCTTATTCTTCCCAAACCCCCTAGTACATTGCTGTGTATTTTTAGTTGTGGGTCCTTCTAGTTGTGGCATATGGGATGCTGCCTCAGCACGGCCTGATGAGTGGTGCCATGTCCGTGCCCAGCATCCGAACCAGCAATACCTTGGGCCGCCAAAGCAGAGTGTGCGAGCTTAACCACTCAGCCACGGGGCCGGCCCCACAAGTTATGCATTTTAATTTCCACAGTTTCTCCTTTGAGTATTATTCCATCTCCCTCTTTTCCATGGGTGGCATCCCTCTTTCATCACTGGATATTCAGTCTTTTTAGTGCAGGGCAGAGAGTGTGCATGCTGCTGCCACATGTCTCAAAGTGTGGCTGCACAAACTACCATTGGAAGCTCTTTCTCACTTAGCCCCAGCCTAGCTTTCCAGTCTCATCGGCCACTGCTGCACGACCTGCTGTTTCAGCCTGGTCCTGTGTCTCCACTGATTCCCACCTCTCCCTACCCAAGTCACGCTGTTGTTCAAAGTTCAGCTGAGATGCAGCCTTCATGAAGCTGCCCTTGGTCCCTCCCTTCCCCAGTAGAAGGCAAGCAGCTGGACAAATGAACATGAAGAAACAACACTGAAGGCTCTTTTTAGGGGATGTAAAGTGATTTAGATTGGCTAAAGCATAGGCTGCATGTCAGGGAGCGGCTGGAGGTAAGGCTTGAAAGGGTGCCCTGGGTCTGCCTTGGGAAAACCTTGACTGCTCCACTCCAGAGATTTGTTAGCACCAAGGAATCAGAGTTTAAGCAGAAGAGTGACATGGTCAGCTCTGGCCCTTGGAAAGAAAACCAGATGGAGCTTTCCTCATGAACCCATTTGCAGAAATGCTTGGCACCCTGCTTTGGGCTGCAGTGGAATTTAGGTACTGTGAATGCAGATTCAGGTAATAGCTGATTGCCCGACAAATTAGGTCAGTGTTTCTCATCATTTTCTCTCCAATCTTTGTCAGAATCACCTGGGGAACTTGGTAAACAAGTTCTACAGCCCCAACCCAGATCTGATGATTCAGACCAGAGGGAGGAGCCATGCCTGAATAGGCATTTCAGAACATCTCGAGGTTGTTATTAAACAGGCTGAACGTGGAGAGTTGGCCTTGGTCTCTAACACAGTACACCTCAACATGTAGCCATCTGATCAGCCTGATCCATCTGCCTCACCTGGGAGCTGGTTAGCAGGGCAAATCTATGGGCTTTACTTCAGAACCAATGAATCAGAATCTTGTGGGGCCTAGCAGATGCCGTTGGTGGAGGTTCCATCAAGAACTTGAATGTTTTCCCTTTCACAGCTTCCATGTGGATTAAGCCTGTGAACAGAACACACCTGTGGCTGGAGAAGAACCACTAGCAAAGGGGTCACCTGCTCAGACTGGTGTCACAGTTACAAAGTGGTAACATGTCTGTTCTCATCACAACCTCTCAAGCATTGACAGCCACCATCACCACCAACACCACTGTCAAATCCCACAGCATTCCTTATCTCTCAAGATGACATAGAGGAAGAACACAAAGGTAGACAAATCTGAAGTCTCCTTCCATCTTAGTGACTTCCTGCTGTAATTTTGGATGAGTGGTTTTCCCTTTCTTGACCTCAGCTTTCTCATCTGTAAAATGGGGATATCACAGCCTACTTCATTCTCTTGTACGATGTTTATAGTATTTTGAACATGATGCCCATAGCACAGGACTGGTATAATATAAGATATGCAGTAAAGGTTAAATTTTCCTCCCCCTGTTTCTACTACCTTCTTAACAGCAAGAATGACATACGTGTTTCTTAATATTATGACTATTCCAGTAAATTTGAAAGTCCCTCTTCTCTTCTAATCCTATCTTAGGCACTGAAGGGAAGTCAAAGTCAGGGATATTCAGTCAGTTACATCTAGCAGTGGTTCCTGAGGCCGGGTCGGGAACAAGCAGCATCAGCACCACCTGGGAACTTAGTTGAAATGCTGATTCTCAGGCGCCACCTCAGACATCCCTGAATCAGAAACTCTGGGGGTGGGGCCAGCCATCATGTTTCATCAAGCCCTCCAGCTGATGTGGATGCGTATTCAGTGTGAGAACTGCTGGTCTGTGTTTAAAAGCACAGGCTCTGGAGGCTGGCCCCATGGCCTAGTGGTTAAGTTCGGCATGCTCTGCTTTGGTGGCCCAGATTTGGTTCCCAGGTGTGAACCTATACCACTTATCAACAGCCATGTTGTGGCAGCAACTCAAATACAAAATAGTGGAAGATTGGCACAGGTGTTAGCTCAGGGCAAGTCTTCCTCAGCAAAAGAAAAAAAGCACAGGCTCTGCAGCCAGACTGCATGGGTTCCCTCCTCAAACCCCAGTTGACACCCTCCAAAGGTGTCCTATAACAGGCATAAAAAAATGTGGGCTTTTTACTAGAGCTTTAAATACCCACAAGATTGTGTCCTTGGCTTATTTTTCCAACTCATCTCCTGCTCACTCTCCCTTCACGCTTCCCATTCCAGCCACAATAGCCGTTTTATTGTTCCTTGAACACACCAAACCCATTGCAGCCTAAGGATTCTGTCATTAATATTTTCTTGCCTGGAATACACCCCCTCACTTTGCTTCCTCCTTTCTTCCAGGCCTCTGCTGGAAGGTCCCCTCCTCAGAAAGGCCTTCCTTGGACATCCTAGCTGAGTATTCCTCCCATCCCTGTGACTTCCATCAGCTATTTTCACTTCATTTTTCCTTTAACGATTCTTTTGTTATAACTTCCGTCTCTTTGCTGGTATTTCTTGTTTTTTTTTTCTCCCCAAAGCCCCACAGTGCATGGTTGTCTATCCTAGTCAGAAGTCCTTCTAGTTCTATGTGAGCTGCCACCACAGCATGGCAGCCGACAGACAGGTGGTGTGGTTCTGCACCTGGGAATTGAACCCAGGCCCCCGAAGCAGTGAGAACGCTGAACTTTACCCACTAACCATCAGGGCTGGCTCTCTTTGCTGGTGTTTCTTTATTCTCATTGTTTCAAGAAGATTTGTTATTAATTGTTGAAAACCTTATGATGGCTGCTTTAAATCCTGTTGGATGATTCCAACATTTGATTCATCTTGTTGGCATCAGTTCATGGTCTTTTCCCATTCAGGTGTTACTTCTCTGGTTCTTGTTCTGGCAAGTGACTTTCCATTGAATCTTGGATATTTTGACTATTATGTTGGGAGACTCTAGGTCCTATTATAATCTTTTATTTTATCAGGTAGTCACCCTGCTTGCATGCAGGTCCTGGCCTACTTTTGTGGGATGAGATTCCAGTGACAATTTACTATTCAGAGGCTTTGCAGTGCTATTTGATCTGCGTAGTTTCTCTGGTGCCACTGGGGCTCCCAGGTCCCCAAGAGTGCTGCCTGAAGGAGCAGAAGGAGATTCCCCAGGCTAGAACCACTTGGTGCATCCAGGTGAGAGAAGGGAATCTTTGGCCCATGGTGGGATCCCCTTTGGGCTGCCAACTGGCCACCCTGCTGTCTCTCAGTAGAGGAGAGGAGTCTTGGGACCACCAAGGGAACAGATCACTTCCCCTGGCCACTTATTGTCAGTGGGGCTCCCACACTGTCTACCTTGCTTCTGTTGCTGGGCTAGCCTGGGCTTGTCAGCAGGACCCACATTAAATCCAGGGGGGATGAACCCACCACCACCTTCTGATGCTGTATTCAGAGGTGGAAAACACCAGCCTTGGGCCACCTCCTTCTGTCCTGCTGCTATGTTGCTCATCCAGGCCTGGGGTCCCTAAGCAGTTTGCTTTCCTCTTTCCAACTTTCAGAGTTCTCCTTTGTTTGACTCCTGTTTTTCACAAGGGAGACAGTTATACTTCGCGGGGAGGAGCAGGGAGAAAAAAATCTAAGCCATCTTGTCTGCACTTGGAGTCTCCTCATTTTATGTTACTCGATTGGCTGAGTATAAGTACCTTAAAATCATACACACCTGACTAGAACAAGTACCCTATTCAACTTTCATTTATGTAACCCTTTTAACTATAAAGTATGAAAATCTTGCAATGTCAGTGAGCATATGTTTGAATCCTAGGAAATGGCTCCGTATTATTTTGCTGTATAGCTAAAACATAAAGTCTAACCAGTCTTCCGTAATTGAACTTGTAAGTGTAAGGGTATTTTTAGCTTCCTCACATGACTTTTTCTTTTATTTTTGAAATTGAAATCTTAAACCTGCTTTTGATTAGGAGTCAAATCCTGAAAAATGATATGAAGGAAAGAAGACTTAAAAAGGTAAACACTTAGAATTAAGTGATTCAACATAGTGTTTGTACTTCATAGGGGCTAAAAGTACCTACACGTGGAACAGAATTCAGAACTCTGTGAAAGAGCCAGTGTCCAGAGAGTTGATGTCACACACCTGTGGCATAGAAGTTGGAGCTGGGCAGTGGCTGTGCTGCTAAAGTGAGCTCTTCAACCTTGGATCTTAATTCCTCTTCACAGGGCTGGTTGGATCCCTCTTTCTCAAATTACTGGTTTGATAAAATAGCCTGTTCCCTAATTTTTTTTTTTTTTTTTTGCAGTTGACTTTCATGTGGATCTGGATGGTTTAACTGGTAAGTATACTTAGCAGCCGAATTGTTTACGTTTCCTTCCTGGCTCACTGTTCTCCAGTTTCAGTGTTAGATTAAGCAAAATGCTTATTTCAGACAAATTGGGTTTCCTGGGTGGCTTTTGGAGGAAGAATGGCAGAAAGGCCTGTGATCTCCTAGAGAGAAAGAATGAGGGACAGGGGCTCCTATAATCTCCTTAAACCATGAGATGGCAGGAGTGTTTTCAGTTGGGAGAATTAAAAGCTTTTTTTCCTTAAAACACATCCATCAAAAAATGGGTGTGCATATTCTCAGTATTGCACAGTATGACATTTTGAAAAAAGTTATTCCCATAAAATATTTTTTTAAAGATTTTTTTTTGATTGGCACCTGAACTAACAACTGTTGCCAGTCTCCTTTTTTTTTTTCTGCTTTATCTCCCCAAACCCCCCCATACATAGTTGTATATCTTAGTTGCAGGTCCTTCTAGTTGTGGGATGTGGGACGCCGCCTCAACGTGGCCTGACGAGTGGTGCCATGTCCACGCCCAGGATCCGAACCCTGGGCCGCCACAGTGGAGCGCACGAACTTAACTACTCGACCACGGAGCTGGCCCCTGCATAAAATATTTTTAAACTTGATAAACAGCAAGGGGTCAATCCCAACTCCATTGGTGCATATATTTCATGAGACCCAGGTGTTTGGGAACAAAACCATTTGCTCAAGTGCAGGCCTGTTTTTTACTTAAGATTGCACGTTACTGCCTGTGAAAGGGAAAAGATTCTTCCCAAATTCCTTCACTCTGGACTTCGCATTTCAGTCCCTTATAATCCACAAATAAGCCCTTTCCCCACCCTGGGCCAGCTTAAGATCCTAGGCTTCTCTGGAAAGATTCATTCATGGTTTACACCCATGGGGCTCTGCGGTTTGGGTTCATTCCTCCTCCGCTGAAGGAGGCATAGTGAGGGGGACCGGGTGGCTGTGTGGGGAGGGGCCACATTCACTGCCGCCTGCGTTTCTCTGCCCAGGTGGGTGTAAGATGTTTGACTTCACGATAATGATTGCCATCGGTTGCGGCTTACTGATCGTCGCTTTTGTGCTGATGGGTGTTATCATCTCTCTTTGCTGCACAATAGCCAACACACTGAAGTGAGTGACGTGGGTAAGAGTGAATAGCACCCCCCTCAAATGGGATTCCTGGGGCTCTCTGCTTGAGCAGGGCCATTCCTTGCCCTGTGGCCACACCCTGGGTGAGGTCGGGAACAGCAGGCAGGTTTGAAAAGGCAAAGTGGGTGCATAGAATCTTGGCTTCCTCCCCTTCTGGCTTGGGGCTGTGAGCTCATAAGCAGAGTGTTCTCAGCTGGTGGCTCTGTGTGTCACCGCTGCTCTGCTGTCCCTTGACCTCGCTGAGGTGACCCTCAGCTGGTTAAATCAGTGCAGTGGCTGGGCCCTCCTGCTGCCCCAGGCTGCAGACGGGACTGTGGGCAAGGCAGCCTCGTGTTCACGCAGAGCACGGGCTGAATCCGTCTCCTCTGGCCTGAGCTGGGGAGCCCTCAGGGTGTCCTCTCACTCACTGCCATGGCCTTGGGGACAGGGAGGTGGGCCTGTAGGACTATGGGGAGTCTGAGCTGTGTGGAGATCCTGGGGGACACTTTACAAGGGGATGTAGATCAAACAAGAGATAATTAAACTGCGGGGAGAGGAACCTTCAAACATGGGAGAGGTTGGTTGTCAGAAGCGGCGATGTTCCTGTTCTGGGCGTGTTAGGCCTGGGAGCTGGCAGGTAAATCCTGGGACCCGGGGGACAGCCGACTGTGGCACCGTTCCTGTCCTGCTCTGCACTTGGTGGGCCTGCAGTGATCAGCTGGGTGACCCGCCCCTGCAGTCCACTCTCCCTTATTTGCTGTAACCTGATCTTGCGCTGCCAGCAATCTTAGGAGAGGGGGGGATTAGACAGGGTTTAGGACAGGGCAGGGAGTCTTAACTTCAGGCTGGTGTCACGTGTTTGATTGGGCCCAGCTTTGAACTTCCCAGATGCCCCTGACACTTGTAACAAACGGACTGAGAAGAAAAATTCTAATCCCGTGCTTGTGTGTGTATGTCTTTTCTTAAGAGCTCCAATGGTACCTGCTTGTTTGGCCTTAAAAAATAATCCAGCCATGGTCACCCAGGACAAGGTCGCCACAGCCATCACCACTGGGTCTTATCCCAACCTCCAATGCTGTGATGAGTGTCGCTTGTATGCCGACTTTGATTCCCTGCCACCGTGCTTCTGTGACGTAAACGAGGGACTCTGACTTGGGCGGGCACAAATATCCTCATGAGCAATATTTCTTAGTACAATGTTTTATTATTCAAGTCAAGTTCTATAGTGTTTAAATTATATTATATGCTATATAACATATTTATGTGCTTCTGAATAAACGTGCAATACTGAAAATAATCCTGCATCCAATGTTTTTATTGTTATTGTTGGTTATAAATGTACTTAAGTTTTTCTGTTACCTACTTTGAGTCTTGCAGCAACTAGCTTGCAATATTGTATTGCAAAATAAGAGTTAGAGTAGAAAATAAAAAGGAGGCATATAAACAATTTACAGGAAGGGATATCATTGTGCTAGATGCTTGAGATGAAACAATAAAAGCATTTGAAAACTAAGTTCAGACTGAAGCTTCACAGCAGCCTAGGCAAAAAGGGAAACTTGATGTCTCCAAATGAGACAAACTTTTCCCTAGAAAGTGCTAATTCTGCTTATATTTCATTACATGCAGTCCTATCTTTGAGACTCTCAAAAAATGGACGTCTTCCTTTTGGGTTTTACAAACACCCAGAATGAGCTTTCACACCTTCCCATGTGCTGACGCCTTGAGGGCACGCTGTCCATCCAGGCGTTCACGTTTCCAGAGCCTTGAGCACTAATTGCCTCTGAGGGAGCAGAGTGGAAGGAGCTGTGGGAGGGGCACAGAGATGGAAGCTGGGCCAAGTAAGGCGAGCCCACAGCCTCTCTCCCAGGAGCCTGGGATCCAGGCTGCTTTCTGCCACTGGAGATGCCATTTTGCAGGTATCCGGGTGTTTGCAACCACCTGACCCAGGTGTTAGTCACAGGCTGGGTAGTTGGCAAGGTAACTCACCTGGGTGAAAGGCCTTGTGGGTGTGAATTACAGAGAATTCCCCACAGAGAGAAAGCAAGCCTCTGTCCCCGGATTGCATCACAAAGTTCAACTCACTGATTTTGAACACAGCTGCTGCTCATTCCTCCCTCACTCTCAACACTCCTGAGTAGTCATTAAATGCAGATTGTTATTTAGGATATAAAACGAAAAACAAAAACAAAAAACCAGCCTCTTCCCTAAATCATCTGCGCCTGAGTTTCTTTGTAGATCTTCTAGCTCAGAGCGAGAGCACAGCATCTGGCTCACAGAATTAGAGCGACTGGGATGGGGAACAAAACATTTCTGAGGGTTTGCAACGTTGGGTGATAGAAGGGCCTGGACTTGGGTGGAGGGAATGGTGGGCAAAATCACAGAGCTAGGCCCTGGGTCCACCTCTGCCCTGACTTGCAGGAGTATGAAAGTCACTTCTTTTTTTTTTTTTCTTTTTCTCCCAAATCCCCCCGGTACATAGTTGTGTATTTTTAGTTGTGGGTCCTTCTAGTCGTGGCATGTGGGATGCTGCCTCAGCATGGCTTGACGAGCGGTGCCATGTCCGCACCCAGGATTCGAACCGGTGAAACCCTGCGCCACCTGAGCAGAGCGTGCAAACTTAACCACTTGGCCATGGGGCCTACTCTGAGCTTAGTTTCCCCTTCAGTCAAAGAGTTCCACCGGAACTCAAAATAAGACTTACAAGCATGTTTGATGGTAGTGAGGTCGGTAGCTGAATGTGGGTGATTAAATGAGCAATGTTAAAGTATTCTTAATAATAAGTGAAAGAATATACTTCCAGGTTTATTCCTTTGAGTTTACTGCTGTGTCTCAATTTAGAGGTTCAGGTGAGCAAAGCTGTTACCAGATTGACAAAATTCACACTGGGGTCATTGCCCATGACACTGAATGGATTTTAGGCTCTCGGTTAGACACTTACCGTTCCAGAGATAAAACACAGTTCCTGTTCCCAGATGCTCACAAACACCTTGAAGAGAGAAAACCCTCAAACACAACCCCGTCTCACTTATCAAATAGAGCAATCAAGTCACGTGGGGCATTGTAGGGCCCAGGAGACGATGTCTGTTCCGCAGGCCGGATGCCCACACCATGGCTTCTTCCCAGCGACAGCTCTCATTCAGACCACATCCTGCAACTTACAGGTGCATGTTCCCCCCCATCCTGAAGCAGCTGGCTTCACAGAATGGTGGCTGGGCCTTTTGAAGACTCAAAAGTGCCAGCTAGGTGGCAGTACCTTGCAGGGCTGGGGCAACGTACTCCAGAAGGCTGTGTATGCTCTGAATCCGCATCCAATACGTGGTACTATTGTCCGATAGTCACAATTCACAGGCCCAGGTATCAAGGGGTGGAAATGGGAACTCCGACTAATAGACTTGGATAGGACAAGAAAAACACTTGCAAACTAAAGCATTTTTAGTAATATGAAAAGCAAGTAAAATCCACTTAATTCATCTCAGTCTATATTGAGCACTTCCTGAGTTTAAAAGAGTGAGTTCAGCAAAAGAAGGCACAGATGCAGAAGCTTTGTTTCCTAAACTCAAGCCAGGTATCTGTTCAGAGTGCAAAGTCATAGACTAGAAACCCATGGGTGAAACAAAATTCAGGTTTCAAGAGAGGTGCAAGCAAAGGGCATGGAGACACAGAGGAGGGAATAATTAATGTGGGGGCACAGATGAGAGCCTCAGGGCAAGCTTGCCAAAGAGAAGGCATCAGCACAGCATTCGAGCAGGCAGAGGAGGGCGTGGAGGGGACGCCCAGGCTCAGAGGTGCAAACATACATGGGCTGTGGGAAATGAGGCTGGAGAGGTAAGTTAGGCTGAGATGGGGACAGCATCAGAGGCCATGCTAAGACGTGTGACCTTCATCCTGCCTTGTGGAGCTCCAGCTGAAGGTCAGCGGTCCTGGGGGAACCCCACTAACTGGAGGCTGGATCTGACACTCCAGGTGAACAGTCCCTTATCTAAATACCTGCAGCTCTGTGCCAGTGTGGCCTGGCTCTGGCTCAACCTCACTTGACCTTATGTGTAGCATATATCCCTCCAGGTCCTATTTTCCTTCGTAAAATGGTGGCAATAGGACCCACCTGATGGGGTTGTTTTGAGGATTCAATGAGATATTGAAGAGGAAAGATCTTAATTTACAGACAAATAGGGTAAAAATATGTGTTTCTCCTGAAAGGGTGGTAAGTAGCCTTCAAGCAAAACAGTGCTTACCAGTAAGACTGACTGAAGTTGCAGTAATTTTCAGAGCAATCCTCTTCTCGGGCTTCTTTTAAAAATATTTCTTAAAAAATAAGAATTCTTCCAGTAATCTGGATGGCATTAAAATCTTTTGTCACTTTACTGTTTCTCTTGCTTTTGACTCTCATCACTTAATTGCATACGTCACAAAATTACAGTGAATATGAAAATTCACTATTCAAAGTTGCACTTTTGAAATAAAAGATTCAGGAGTTTCTAAAGCTTTTCTTAAGGAGACATTTTCTTCCAACCTTGTAAAAGCTCAGTTTTTCTTTCCCACATTAAGTAGAACAAATTACTTGACTATTTTGTCAATTAAAATTAGGTGTGATTGTAACAGAAAAGCTCAAAATAACAGTGGCTTGAACAAGTAAGAATTTGCTTTCTCTCACGTTCAAGACGCCCAGCAGTAGGCAGTCAGGCTGGCTGTCCTTCCCCAGTGACAGGGACCATGAGGTGCTACTGTGGCTTCTTTTCACAAAGTCATATCATGGTCCAGGATGACAGCTGGATCTCTAACTCATGTCCAAATTCTAGACAAGAGGAAGAGGGTTGGAAAAAGCTGTGCATTCCGCTTCTGCCCAAATCCTGTGCTAGGCCTCAATCACACGCTATCAACCAGCTGCGACGGCAGCTCGGAAAGGTCATTTTTATTCCAGTTGCAAATGTGCCTGGTAAACATCTATATGGTAATAGATAATTGCATGTAACGAGCTATCTCCACCGCAATCAGGAAGCGATTTTGACAGCTTATGTTCTAAAAATTCACATAAAACACAGTGTTCTGATTCTGTTCATTTACATTCCTGTGACAATGCATTACCATTTAACATAATCCTTGTCAAGAGGGTCATTTCTTTTTACCCATTGAGTTATGACATCTCATAAATGAGTTAAAGCGTGTAACACCTAGTGCCTGAGAATGTGTTCCATAAATGTGAGCCATGGCTACAAGCAGAGCAACAGGCAGCGAGATGCACCCTTGACTGCTCTGGCTCCTTCCACTCAGCCTCTGGAAGCCCTTTCTAAGCACAGACTCCCCATCTGGAACTGCAGTTTGTACCACCTGTGACAAGAGAACCCTTGCTTTGTGAGCATCACTAGTTTTACTTAAATAAAGAGTTAACTAGTAACAGGTGTTTACCTACTAAAAGGGGTAAAAAAGATAAGCGGGAGAGTGCTGCCTCAAGGCGGAGGAGAAGTGAACGCCGGCAGCGCTAGAAATTAGGAGGAGGCCCCTCCTGGCTGAGTTTCAGTCCCCTCGGCAGAGGGCGTGGCTGCTGAAATAGCTTGTTCGTGGAGGCGAAATTTGCCAGAAGGGGCTGAAGGGTGTGGAACTGCTCTCACAGAGCAGCTGTTGGGGTGGCCGAGAAACTCCCGGGAGGGTGAACGCCCCCAGCCCCAGTACGAGATTTAAGAGGCAAATTCAGGCCCGCGTCTTCCCTGGAGGCTGCTCTGAACCCTCCACCTGGAAGTGACCTGTCCCGCTGATGTCTCAGAGCACTTTCTCCACCCTCTCTTGCCATTGGCTACTCGCAGGCTCATCTTAGGCGTTCACGTGTGCTTCGATTTTCTCTTGCCACCAGCAAGCTCCATGTCAGAGCACATCCAATGCCGTGGGAACCCTACTCAGTGGACTGCACAGTGCCCAGCAACCCGAGACCCTGCGCAAGCATGTTCCATACAAGGGGCGTGCGCCTGACATCCGGGCATCGCAGGGCCCATGCGGGAAGCAGGATGGGGCAAGGGCTCTTTGGGACTCCCCTGTAGTGGGCAGTAGGGACAGAGTGTGACACATGGGCTTTAGAGGCAGATAGACTTGGTTCACATCCAACTCTGCCTTTCACTTAGGGAAGCTACATAACCTCTCTGAGCCTCAGTTTTCTTGATGCAAAATGGGTGACTGTGAGGATTAAACGAGATGAGGTATGCCGACCCCACAGCACTCCATTAGCCTGCGGTAAATTGCCAGTGGCCTGAACCACACTTCTTTCCTGACTGAAAGCAAGAGTTTCCTCCCATCTGCTAGTCCCCCTCCCAGAGGACTGACCACGAATCTCCCATCAGGGAGCTCGGAGATCACGTCCGTAGGAGACAGAGAGACAGACGGATGCAGGAAGAAGCCCCAGAGGTGAGGATAGGAGTGGGGATCTGCGGACACAGCTGAGGGTGAGTGGTCCTTTGTAATCAGAAGGATCCCCAGCCCATAGCCATGCCCCTTGCTCACTCTCACACAAGGACATCCAGTCCCCGCCTGGTATATGGCCCTCCCCAGAAGTCCCTGAGCTGATGGGAACTGAGTGGAGCTGTGCAGGTACCTCGGAGAGTGCCCCAGCTCCTCGTGAGCACAACTTTTCAATGCCTCAGGAGCTGGCCTTGCCACTGCAACACCAGCGTGAGGCCAAACTTATGGTCCTGGGACCCAGCCTGGGATGGATCCTCTGGATCCCTGCGTCGCACTGCAGGCCCGTGCCCTCCCCAAGAACCCCAATGTCCTAGAGCCCAGTGAGGGGTCCTGGGCTGCAGGACAGTCAGCACATCAGTAGAAGTGTTGAGGGCAACCAGTGCGGTTTCAATCTAGAAAATCCAGTCTACACCTGCCTTTACCCCATAGAGAGGCTGGAAATGTTCTTTAAAAATTACTCATAATTTTCCTGCTCAGAAATTTCCAATTGAACTTAGAATAAAATCCAGATTCCTTATCTGCCCTACAGGTCCTTCACCATTTTATCATTACCTGCTTCTCTTTTCCATCCTCACCTCCCACTTCCCTTCCCTTCGCTCACATCCACCACACTGGCCTGCCTTCCCTTATTTTGCGGATGTGCTAAGCTACTTGCTTCCTCAGGGCCTTTATACTTGCCTTTTCTTTTACTTAACACGCACCCCTCAAGCCCAGATCACAAATGAGAGCCTCCCTCCTATCTTCCTGTGTTAGTTTGTAATTCATCTTGCAAGACGCGTTTCCTGGCCACTCTGATGTTGCATCTCCCCTTTCAAGGCCATCACTCTCTATCCCATCACGCTGTTTTATTATCTTCATGGCACCTCTCACTATTCGAATTTTTCATTTTTTGGTTGTTGTCTGTCTCCCCAACTTAGAATATAAGTTCCATGAGGTGGGATTCTCTCTCTGTTCAATTCTGCATTCCCAGACCTAAAACAGTAACTAAAGAATATTTGTTGAAAGAAAGAGAGAGAGAGAAAGAAAGAAGAAAGAAGGAAAGAAAGAAAGAATGAATAATACTTGTTGAAAGAAAGAAAGAGCAGAGAGCAACACCACCTACTCACACACTTGCTCTTCCCGGTCTCACCTTGGACACCAGGATTCCTCTCCATCATCTGCACAATGTAGTGCCCTAGGGCCTTTGGTTTGCCTCTTCAGCCTCTCTGGACATAATGGTTTGAAATTCCTGGCAACTGAAACTGGACCTGCACTTTCTTTTTCCTCCCCATCCCGTGCCCCGTCCCTCTCCCTCTCAGGGTCAGCACCCCGGCAGGCATCTGAGTGACCCACCTGGACCTAGAGTTTGCCTATGTGCTACACTACCTGCCTCACCCAGCTGAGCCTTTAGAATCCAAAGGCTTTAATATTTGGAGAAAAACTGTGAAGGCTTAAGATGTCAGTGGTGCTACCGGCTTTATGATCTGAACAAATAACAGGGCAAAGTCTCAACACCAAGGCAGTGCCACAAGGAAATACTCAGTGTCTACCATGTGCCAGGTGTTGGACATCCCCTGTGAAGAGCTTTAGCTGGGAACTTCCTGCAAACCTTCCAGGGGTGAGTTGAGGACAGCAAACACTCACTGTTGGGAATTGCTGATGATAAACCCGTCACGCAGCTGTTTTATTCTCACAGAAATCTGCCCCTTGCACGGTCAAACTGACACATTTCCCTGGAGGTCGCCAGCGAGCTTATGAAACCAGATAGTTATGAAACACAGAGATTATAAAAGCCTGCTAGCTCCTAAAGTTGCCCCGCCCCTCGCAAAGATGGAGGCTGTGGAAAGGCTCCTCTCTTTCGCCCTTTTATTGTGTTATGTTTAGCAGAGTTGAATTTGACCAAGTCTGAAGGTGAGCAAATTGAACCAGTTTTTTCAATCAAACCAGGCCATTCAAGAGGCACTTGCCTGATATTTTTAGTTTTAAAACCATCTGCTGCCCTCAATGTGAAAAAAATTACTCTTATATGTACTTAGTGCGATGTTAAATTAGTACCAGGTTTACTCAAGGTGATATGACAATACATATAAAACTATATAAAGCATAAATAAGTTTACCAAGTGTTTTACTCCTAAAAATTTATCTTTAAAAAATTAATACCAATTCTCCTCAAACTCCTCCAAAAAAATAGAAGAGGAAAGAACACTTCCAAATTCATTTTAGGAGGCCAGCATTACCATGATACCACAGCCAGACAAGGATATTCAAATGGGAACCAAAAGAGAGCAGGGGTAACTATACTTACATTAGACAAAATAGATTTTAAGTCAAAAACTGCAACAAAAGACAAAGAAGGTCATTATAATAATAAATGAGTCATTTTATCTAGAGGATATAACAATTATAAATATATATGCAACCAATTTCAAAGCAGCAAATTTATAAAGCAAATATTAACGGATCTGAGGGAAAACATAGACAACAACACAGTAATAGCAGGGGACTTTCTTTTTTTTATTTAAAGATTGGCACCTGAGCTAACAACTGTTGCCAATCTTTTTTTTTTTCCTGCTTTTTTTCTCCCCAAATCCCCCCGGTACATAGTTGTATATTTTAGTTGTGGATCCTTCTAGTTGTGGCATAGTAGGGGACTTTCATATCTCACTTTCAACAATGGAAAGATCATCCAGACAGAAAATCAATAAGGAAACATTGAAATTGAACTACGTTTTAGACTAAATGGACCTAACAGACATAAACAGAAAATTCCATGCAACAGCATGAGAATACACATTCTTCTCAAACACACATGGAACATTCCCCAGGATATATCACACATCGGGTCACAAAATAAGTCTTAAGAAACTTAAAAAGAGGGGCTGGCCCAGTGGCACAGCAGTTAAGTTCACACCTTCTGCTTCTCAGCAGCCCAGGGTTTGCCAGTTTGGATCCTGGGTGCGGGCATGGCACCACTTGGCAAAAGCCATGTTGTGGTAGGCATCCCACGTATAAAGTAGAGGAAGATGGGCATGGATGTTAGCTCAGGGCCAGACTTCCTCAGCAAAAAGAGGAGGATTGGCAGTAGATGTTAGCTCAGGGCTAATCTTCCTCAAAAAAGAAAAAAAAAAAACTTAAGACTAAAATCATACCAAGTATCTTTCTGACCACAATGGTATGAAACGAGAAATCTATAATAGGAGGAAAACTGGAAAATTCACAAAAATGTGGAAATTCAATAACACACTCCTGAATAACCAATAGGTCAAAGAAGAAATCAAAAGGGAAATCAAAAAATACCTTGTGTTAAATGAAAATGGTAACACAACATATCAAAACCAACAGGATGCAGCAAAAGCAGTTCTAACAGGGAAGTTTATAGTGATAAATCCACCAGTTTGGATCCTGGGCGCGGACATGGCACCCCTCATCAGGCCATGTTGAGGCGGTGTCCCATATGCCACAACTAGAAGGACCCACAACTAAAATATACAACTATGTACTGGGGAGATTTGGGCAGAAAAAGCAATTAAAAATAAAAAAGATTGGCAACAGTTGTTAGCTCAGCTGCCAATCTTTAAAAAAAAAAAGAAAGCTCTCAAATAAACAATTTAGCTTTACACTTCAAGCAACCAGAAAAAGAAAAACAAGCTAAACCCAGAGAGAGCAGTAGGAAGGAAATAACAAAGATCAGAGAAGAATTAATGAGATAAGAGACTAGAAAAACTATAATGAAACTAAGGATTGAGTTTTCTCCCCAGTTTTATTGAGATATAAAGGACATATAGCACTGTGTAACTTTAAGATGTAGCATATAATGGATTTACATATAATGTGAAATGATTACCACAATAAGTTTAGTTAGCATCCATCATCTCATATAAACACAAAAAAAAAAAAAAGAAAAAGAAAAAATGGGTTTTTTCCTTGTGATGAGAACTCGGATTTACTCTAACAACTTTCATATAAACCCTACAGCAGTGTTAACTAGAGTCACCGCGCTGTACATTACATTCCTACTACTTATTCGTCTTATAACTGTAAGTTTATACCTTTTCACCACCTTCATTCAATTCCTCCTCCCCCAATCCCCACACCTCTGGTAGTCACAAATCTGATCTCTTTTTCTATGAGTTTGATTTTTTCTCTTTTATTTAGATTCCATATATGAGATCATACAGTATTTGTCTTTCTCTGTCTAACTTATTTCACTTAGCATAATGCCCACAAGCTCCATCTATGTTGTCACAAATGACAAGATTTCCTTCTCTTTTTTTATAGCTGAATACAATATTCCATTGTGTATATATCATAACTTCTTTATCCATTGATCCATTGATGGACACTTATGTTGTTTCCATGTCTTGGCCATTGTAAATAATGCTGCTGTGAGCACGGAAGTGCAGATTTTTCTTCAATATGGTGTTTTTGTTTCCTTTGGATATATTCTCAGAAGTGGAATTTTTGGATCATATGGTAGTTCTATTCTTAATTTTTTCAGTAACCTCCATACTGTCTTCCATAGTAGCTTTACCAATTTATAATCCCATGAACACAAAATGCACAAAGGTTCCCTTTTCTCCACATCCTTGCCAGTATTTGTTATCTCTTGTTTTTTTGATAATAACGATTCTAAGAGATGTGAGGTGATATCTCATAGTTTTGATTTGCATTTCCCTAATGACTAGTGATGTTGAGCACCTTTTCATGTATCTGTTGGCCATTCATATATCTTCTTTAGAAAAATTTTTATTCAGGTAATTTGTGCATTTTTAACTGGATCATTTGGGGGTTTTTTGCTATTGAATATTATGAGTTCTTTGTATATTTTGGATATTAACCCCTTATCAGATATATGCTTTACAAATATTTTTTCCCATTCTGTAGATTGTCTTTTCACTTTTTTCATTATTTCTTTTGCTGTGTAGAAGGTTCTTAGTTTGATGTGGTACTTGTTTATTTTTTATTTTGTTGCTTGTGTTTTAGGTGTCATATCCAAAGAATAACTGCCAAGACCCAAGTCAAGGAACTTCTTTCCTATGTTTTCATATAGGAATTTTATGGTTTCCAGTCTTACATTTAAGTCTTTAATACATTTTGTGTTAATTTTTGTGAGTGGTATAAGAGAGGGATCTAGTTTCATTCTTTCACATGTGAATATCCAGTTGTCCCAGTACCATTTATTGCAGAAACTGTCTTTTCTCCATTGAGTATTCTTGGCTCCCTTGTCAAATATTAATTGACCATACATGCATGAGTTTATTTCTGGGCTCTCGATTCTGTTTCATTAGTCTATATGTCTATTTATATGCCAGCACCATACTGTTTTGATTAAGGGTTGGCTTTTTGAAGAGATAAACAAAATTGACAAAACTTTAGCTAAAATGCCTGAGATTAAGAGATAAGATTTAAAAAAATCAGAAATGAAATATTACAACTGATCCTGCAGAAAAACAAGAATCATAAGAGGCTACTATGAACAATTACAAGCCAAAAATTAGGAGAACCTAAAAGAAATGGATAAATTCCTAGAAACACACAACTTACCAAGACTGAATCATGAAGAAATAGAAAATAGGGACAGAACAATAACAAATAAGGAGATTGAATCAGTAATCAAAAATTTCCCAACAAAGAAAAGCCCAGGACCAGATGGCCTCACTGGTAAATTCAATTAAATATTTTTAAAAAATTAATACCAATCCTTTTCAAATTATTACCCCCAAATCTAAAAGAACTGAACACTTCCAAATTTATTTTATAAGGCCAGCATTACCCTGATACCAAAGCCAGAAAAGGACACTACAAGAAAAGAAAATTACAGGCCAATATCCCTGATAAACATAGACAGAAAAATCCTCAGCAAAATAGTAGCAAACCTAATTCAACAGACATTCAAAGATTCATACACCATGTTTAGTGGGATTTATCCCTGGGATATGATGGTTCAACATACACATATTAATCAAGGTGAGACACCCCATTAACAGAATACAGGATAAAAATCCTATGATCGTCTCAATAGATGCAAAAAAGCATTTCACAAAATAGGACACCTTTTCATGATAAAAACTCTCAACAAATTGGGTATACAAAAAGTGTGCCTCAACATCATAAAGGCTATATATGACAAGTCCATAGCTAACATCACTCAACAGTGAAAGTTTGAAAGCTTTTCCTCTAAGATCAGGAACAAGAAAAGGGTGCCCACTCTCACCACTCCTATTTAACACTGTAACTGGAAGTCCCAGTCAGAGCAATTAGACAAGAAAAAGAAACAAAAGACGTCCAAATTGGAAAGGCAGTAAAATTGTCTCTTTGCAGAAGATATGATCTTATATATAGAAAATCATAGGGACTCCACCAAAAAACTGTTAGAACTAATAAATCAATTCAGTAAAGTTGCAGAATATAAAATCAACATACAAACTCAGTTGTGTTTCTATACACTAACGATGAACTATCAAGAAGAGAAATTAAGAAAACAATCCCATTTACCATAGTATCAACAAAGAATAAAATACTTAGGAATAAACTTAACCAAAGAGGTGAAAGATTTCCACGTGGAAAACCAGTGTAGAAACTAATGAAAGAAATTCAAGAAGATACAAATAAATGGAAAGATGTCCTATGTTCATGGATTGGAAGAATTAATTATGCTAAAATGTTCATAGTAGCGGCAAGCAATATACAGATTCAATGCAATCCCTATCAAAATTCTAATGGCATTTTTCACAGAAATAGAAAAGACAATCTTAAAATTCATGTGGAACCCCAAAAGACCCCAAATACTGAAAGCAATCTTGAAAAGAAAAACAAAGCTGGAGGCATCACACTTCCTGAGTTCAAATTATATTACAAAGCTATAGTAATCATAACAGTATGGTATTGACATAAAAACAGATACTGGCCCAGTGGCGCAGTGGTTGGGTTCCCACGTTCTGCTTTGGTGACCCAGGCTTTGCGGGTTCAGATCCCGGGTGCAGACATGGCACTGCTTGGCAAGCCATGTTGTGGCAGCCATCCCACATATAAAGTAGAGGAAGATGGGCACGGATGTTAGCTCAGGGCCAGTCTTCCTCAGCAAAAAGAGGAGGATTAGCAGATGTTACTCAGGGCTAATCTTCCTCAAAAATAAATAAATAAATAAAGTTGGTGATCACAAATTTTAAAAAAAACCAAACAGATACATACAGCAATGGAACAGAATAGAGATCCCAGAAATAAACTCATGCATATAAGGTCAATCAATTTTTGAGAAAGGAGCCAAGAATATACAATAAGAAATCTATAGTCTCTTCAATAAATGGTGTTAGGAAAACTGCATATCTGCATCCAAAAGAATGAAACCAGACCCCCTATCTTACACCATACGCAAAAATCAACTCAAATGGATTAAAGAGTTGAACATTAGACCTGAAACTTTTAAACTCCTAGAAGAAAGCATAGAGGAAAACTTCTTGGCATTGGTATTGGAAATGACTTTTTGGATTTATCACCAAAGCACAGGCAAGAAAAGTAAAAATAATCAAATGGGACTACATCTGTTGTCTACAGACACAAAGGGCAAGGAATGACAGGTACCGCCAAGGCTACTTGGTTGTTTAAGCAATCAGAGTTTACTGATAAATGGGAACAGAACAAGGAGCAGGGAAACGAAGAACAACAAATCAGTACTTACAACATCCGCACCACAATCAGCTGGGGAAGTCCCAATAGTTTGTACGGCGGGCGGGATGCCGATTGTCAGGGTCTGAGGCAAAGCGTCCTCTCCTCAGTGAGACTCCCAATTGTTCTATGCCTGTGACTCCCTTTTATTCTAATGTTTTCTGGGTTCTGACTCAGGGTTTCAGACATTTAGATACTTTGAGTTATTTCTTCTTGTTCGCATGGATGGGATGTTTTTATCTTTTTGTTCCCATGGATGGGCTATTTCTATAGTCCGGTCAGGTGCCCATTGGGGCGGCCAGCCCAGACAAGGAACATGACGCAGGACCTTGTCTTAGTAACTTGTGCCTTGGGGTTAGGGTCAAAGTGGCCATCTTTGGCCCCAAGTCCAGACACATTCTTTCATGTAGGCCCCAGATCCCAGTGTCTCTGGAAGGTGGGGAGGTCAATGAACTCCGTACAACTAACTAAAAAGTTTCTGCACAGCACATGAAACAATCAATAAAATGAAAAAGGTAACCTATGGAATGGGAGTAAATATTTGCAAACCACGTATCCTATAAAGGTTTAATATCCAAAATATACTAGGAACTAATACAACTCAACAGCAAAAAAATAAACAACCCAATTTAAAAATGGGAAAATGATTTGGGTACTTTTCCAAATAAGACACAAAAATGGCATACGAAAAGGTGCTAAACATTACTAACAATCAGGGAAATGCAAATCAATACCATAATGAGATATCCCCTCACACCTATTAGTATGGCTATTATCAAAAAGTCAAAAGATAACTTGTGTTGGCTAAGATGTGGAGAAAGGGAACCCTTGTACATTGTTGGTGGGAATGTATATTGATGCAGCTATTACAGAAAGCTGCATAGATATTCCTCCAAAAATTAAAAATAGAACTACCAGATGATCCAGTAATCCCCCTTCTGGGTATATACCAAAGGAAATAAAATCTTTGATAAAATCTGCACTCTCCTGTTTATTGCAGCGTTATTCAGAGTGGTCAAGACATGGAAACCATCTACGTGTCCATCAACGGATGAATGGATAAAGAAAATGTGGCATATATATACACAATGGAATATTATTTAGTCTTAAAAAAAAGAAGGAAATTCTGCCATTTTTGATAACATGGACAAACCTGGATGACATTATGCTAAGTGGAATAAGCCAGACACAGAACAACAAACACTGCATGAACTCACTTACATGTGGAATCTAAAAAAGTCAAATTCATTGTAACAGAAAATAGAATTGTGGTTACCAGGGGATAGGTGTGTGGGAAATAGGAGATGGTGGTCAAAGGGCACGACCTTCCAGTTACAAGATGAGTAAGTTCTGGAGACCTAATGTACAGCATGGCGACTATAGTTAATAGTAATGCATATTGTACACTTGAAATTTGCTAAGTGAGCAGCTATCAAGTGTTCTCACCACACACACACAAAAAGAGGATATGAGGTGCTAGATTAGCTTGATTGTGGTAATCATTTCACAGTGTATACGTATATCAAAACATCATGTTATATACCTTAAATATATACAATTTTTATGTGTCAATCATACCTCAATAAATAAAATACTTATAAAACAGTTTTTTCTTTGTAAAAAGACTAACTTTTAGTGTAAAAGACTATTTTTGTAGGGATATCACTCATCAGCCACAGAGAAGAAAGAAAACTAAAAGCTCTGTTCCTCTAAAAAGTACTTATTAACCGGGGCTCGCCCCGTGGCCGAGTGGTTAAGTTCGCGCACTCCGCTGCAGGCGGCCCAGTGTTTCGTTGGTTCAAATCCTGGGCGCGGACATGGCACTGCTCATCAAGCCACGCTGAGGCAGCGTCCCACATGCCACAACTAGAAGGACCCAAAACGAAGAATATACAACTACGTACTGGGGGACTTTGGGGAGAAAAAGGAAAAAAATAAAATCTTAAAAAAAAAAAAGTACTTATTAACCATTAGGTTCCATAATGAAGTATGTTTTTTCACATTTAATTAAAGCTTCTTTGTAAAACCATGTTTCTTCAATCGCTAATATACGTTTACTCTTTCTGGACTCTATGTAGAGAAATCATAAATGCGTTTCTCCCCAGGCACTCACAGAGGGGAAATCAATTCCTCGTAGCTTACTCTGCGATGAGCTCAATACAGTTTGTTTTAGCTCCATGGCTGTGTGGGGATCCCACGTGGGAGGTGGAGACCCACAAAGCCCAGACCCTGCAACTCAGTCGCAGTGAGGACTGCGCCTGGATGCCAGAAAGACCAGAGAACGGAAGCATCCGAATCACCTTTCCCACCTCCAGTAAGTAAAGACTTTGGTCTCCTCAAGAGGGTGATTAAAGCCTCTGGCCATCCTGGAAAATCCCTGTGGAAAGAAGTCAGCCGTTCCTAGAAGCAGTGGTAGTAAAACTGACGACCACAATGGTGATGATGGCAGCAGCTGAGAGACACTGACTGAAAGCCCTGCCCCCAGCTCTGCCTCACAGGGACGTTGAGAACTTGTCTCACGTCATAGAATTAGTAAGTGGAATGACCAGCGTCAGCACCCAGCCTGTCTTGTTCCAAATTCTAGGCCCTAAAACACTAAACATGTAGTTCCAGACTTTGCTGTGCATTATAATCAGCAGGGTAGCTTCCAAAAACCCAGATGCCCAGGCTGAACGCCACAGAATTAGATCACAGTCTTTGGGGGTGGGACCCAGGCATCAGCGTTTTTTTAATTTTAAACTTTTTATTTTGAAATAAATATACACTCATTAGCATTTTTTATAAGTGCCCAGGTGATGGCAGAGTGAGGCAAGGTGACAACAGGGAGCTGCACTACAAGACTCTCTCAGGGCTTGGAGAGAGCTGCCCCACTTCACACTCTCAACAGCCCTCCGGGTAGATGCAATCTAATCCCCATTCAATGGGTAAGAAAGCCCAGAGAAGTCACTTAACATGCCCACAGTCACACACTAATAAAAGTGGGAGAGGAAGTGAATCCAAACAACCTGGCTCAGAGCCTGTGCTCTTACCCTATGCCAGCGGTTCTAAAACTGGAGAGAGTAGCAGACGTATCTGCAGAGTTTTTTTAAAGCACAATTGCTGGGACCCACCTCCAGATTCTGATTCAGGTGGGGTGGGTGGGGCCTGATCATTTGCATAGGTAACGAGTTCCCAGGTGATGCTGATGTTGCTGGTGGAGGTGCCATGCTTTGAGAATCATGGCCCTGTACCACCGAAGTTGGAACTGACTTCCATTTGCCCTCAAAGAAACAAAAGAGAAGGGGGACTTTCAGATTTTCTGGAATGGTAGAGCTATTAAGAATCATATACATTATTCTTGCTGTGTAAGAAGAGAGGAGAGAAGAGAAGCATGGGAAGAGTGAGGGGGGAGGAAACGAACATTTCACATTTACTGGACATCTCCCGTGTGCCAGACCTGTGCCAGGTGCTTCATGTTCAGAATGTTATAAACCTCATGCCGTAGTATGAAGTAGACTGTGATATCCCCACTTTACAGACCAGAAAACTAAGATCCAGAAAAGCAAAATCATTCATCCAAAGTTACACAGCAGGAAGTCATTAAGCTGGAAGAATTCAGGTTTGTCTACCCTTGTGTTTTTTCCTCTAAGTCATCTTGGAAATGTGTCCTCTGGGGCTTTTGGAGAGACAATGTCAAAATGGGTAGAAAACAATAATTGTGGGCTGCCCTGTCTAATGCAGGGCATGGGACTGTCCTTAAGAATGAGGAAGTGTGATGCGAGGAAAGGAAGGGGCAGCTAGCGAGATGCCAAATGCTTTACCTTGAGAGAGGTGGCCATGGAAGAAGAGTTGCTTCACCTTTCAGCAGCCTTGGATTTCAAATGTCAAAGGGGATCAATTCCAAATAAGAAGGTTCCACGCCAAACAGTCACATGGGCGTGGGGAAAAGGAGAGATGGAAACAGGGAGAAGGAAAGGAGTCTGGGCTCCAGGCCCATCTTCCCTACTTACTTGGCAGACTTGTCGTGTCACTGACTAATTGCCCTGAGGAACTCAAGATGAGTTTGGAAGCATTTAACTGTTTTTCCAAATTGTTTTTTCCTTTTGTTATGTTAAGGAGATGCAATCACCAATCTCCCTAAGCCAGACCAAGCCTCACCACAAGAGCTGTGCCTATGACCTTTGCCTCCTTTTTAATGCTAAAGCTCTCCAGGAGGAACTTACACCTTATTACCATCACCTGCAGTGTATTTGGAAGCACGTTTTCCAACTGAGCCTGCACAAGTGAATACCCACCTCTTCCTTTTGAATATTCATTCCCCATCCAAAATAAAAGGTCCCTGCTTCCCTTTGTTTGGGGACTCCATGACTTGGGAAATGACTCCTCACGGTCTCCTATTTGCTGCAAATACATTTTACTTTGTGAGACAACTACTTCTGGTGGAGAGTCTTATTTAACTTGCCATGAGGTGAACCCACTTTAGTTTGGGTAACAGATTTGGTGCCCAACATGGGGCTTACCCTGTTGTGGTTCTTGTGCTGCTTGCTTGACATGGCTGCCCCATTGAGAGACCCAGTACCCACACTGAGTGCTTTGCTAGGAGAATCTCTCAATCGAGGTGAGGGGCGCCGACCCCATGGCATGGCTATAAGAGTTATTTCTTTAAGTTGTCTCACAATGTTTGCCTGTTGGAGCCTGACTTCAGGATTTGGGTCCCCATCTAGAGGTAGCCTGGCTCAGAGGAGTGACAGTCCCCTCCGGTTGGAAGGACCGTACAACCCAGCCACTCTGGAAGGGCCAATGCTTGGTTCTGGTGAACAGGAGCAATCCCTGCTGACTAGTCAGGGGTTTGAGTCCCCTCTGGAGATTGAGTCTCCTCCAGAGTGATGAGGCGGAGGTTTGAGGCTCCCCTGAAGTCATTGAATCTGTCTTTGTATTGTGTATATGATGGGAGGAGGGGTCCCCTTATATGGGGTTAAACCCCCTCTGGAGTCGCTGAGTCTGTTTTTTCTTTGTTTATTTTTGTCAAGGATGCTCAACATTAACATTTTGTTGAGGACACTCAACATCAATCTTGTTTGTCCACACTCCAGATTTTCTGGACTCCTAGGTCTCCTCTTTTTCCTTGCTCTCCCTATCAGTGGTCCCTGGGTGAAACCTAGTGTCCACCAGTTTTATTTTCACTTTGAGGATTCAGTTACTCAGCCTGGGTCTAGTTTCAGGTTATTAGGGTGCTAAACCTCCTCTGGGCACAACCTTGTGTCATCTGCATCACCACTACCCATTACAAGTTGCTCCTGGGAGGTTGGAAACAGACCATAAGAAAAGATGCTAGAATATGGGGGGAGAAATCTCCATCCCAGAGGAAAGCCCATTGGGCTGCATCCTTCAGAACTGGAAGGCCTTCGGGTATTCCCCATTGACCTGAGAGCAGATGATCTTTCTATGTAACACAGCCTGGCTGAAATATTCACTGGAAGATGGGGAAAAATGCCAGAAAATGGGACCCTAAATGTTAACACCATACTACAATTAGACCTATTTTACCAAAGAACCAAGAAATGGGAAAAAATCCCTTATGTCCAGTGCTTCATGGCATTATATCTAAATGAAGGGTCAAAAGTTGACTCTAAGACTTCAAAAATACTTCCCATATTACAAGATCTTTCTGATGAGGAGGACTAAATTGGGAAATATGGGACTAAGGAAAGTCTACCTCGCTCAAATACTCCAGCTTCAGCCTTACCATTAGACTCGCTGGTGAGCCCCAAGAGAGCTCCACCTTATTCCCCTACCTCACCCCTGCTTAAGCCAGGGCCAAACCCCTTACTGTCCCCTCCAAGCAACCCCTTTAAAGGGAATTTGGCTCTCCAACAACCAGACACCCTGCACCCTCCTCTTCCAGATAGTACAACTAGATTAAGAACCAGCTGCAAACCTGGGACACATCCCCTAAGACAGGTGCCTGATGGTGAGGGGAGACATTAATGTGCATGTCCCTTTTTCCACCTCTGATTTGTGTAATTGGAAGTCACACACCAAAGGATTGAGGGCTGACCCAGAGGAACTCATAGACCTGATAAAGGGAAACTTCCCCACTCATAATCCAACCTGGGCAGATTCAAAGCCTGTTAACTACACTCCTCATGGCTGAGGAAAAGTCATCTATTCTGTTCAAAGCTAGAGAACAAGCAGATAATGAATAGGACCCAGGATCAGACATCCACAGGCCTAGTGAACAGGCTATGACAGGGACTGACCCAGGGTGGAATCCCAATGATCCTGAGGATCAAGAAAAGTTAGGATGTTTTCAGGGTCTGCTTTTGAAAGCCATGAAAATAGTAAGCCAGCCACCCATTAACTGGTCTAAATTAAGAGAGGTTCAACAAGGCCCTGAGGAAAACCAGTCTGCTTTTTTTCAGAGGCTGTGGGACTGACACAGGCAATATACAAATTGGGACCCTGAGGCCCATGGCAGTACAGTGGTTCTTAATACCTATTTCATATCTCAAAGTGCTCCAGACATCCATAGGAAACTCCAAAAGTTGGCTATAAGCCCTGATACCAATCCTGCCCAACTAGTAGAAGCTGCATTTAGGGTGTTCAATAACTGGGATGAAGCTGAGGATGAAAAAGAAAACAAGAAGATGAAAAGGCAGGCTGTCCTGCTAGCTGTGGCCCTCCAGCCTCCTCAAGGTTACCTGAGGGAGAGAAGGAATACTCCATGGGTGAGTGACCTTGGCCCCCATCGAGGGACCAGAAAGCTACCAACAAAGTTTGGGGCTAATCAGTGTGTGTATTGCAAACAGGAAGGGCATTGGCAGCAGGATTGTCTGAACTGTCCCCATAGAGGGAAGGGATCGAACAAGACCAAGCTGTGGCAACTTCCCTTGACTACAGATGATATATGACAGGGCCATGGGGCTCCCCTGTTGGCTCTAGGAGCCCTGGGTGACCTTGGCAGTAGGGGGAGAACATGTTGAATTCTTGCTCCATGTTGGAGCCACATTCTCCATGTTAAACACCCAAAAAGGGAAACCTTTCTAGAGGAAAGTGTGACATAAAAGTGATGCCGGCCCTGATATCATTTCCCCTACATTAAACCCAGCATATATTGGGTTAAAACCAAAGCACTCCTCCCCTACTTACTACCCTGGCTCCCTGGCTCCAGAATCCACTATCTGCCATGTGATGAGGGTTTTTAGGCTGCTTAATTTTAAAACGGTTTATGATGAGGATTTTAGGCTGGTTACTTTTAAAACTACACATGAGAAGCAGGCTCCGAGGACTGGAATTTTGCTTGCCCTTTTGAGAGACATTTGCGTTTGTGAAGGAAGGGGAGATGACCTTGTAGGGACCTGAAATTGGCCACCCCAGGATATGTCTCTTTGGCATCGGGATTGTTTGGGGCTGATTGCTTTCGATAAACTGGGACAAGGAAGGAGGCTCTGGGGAATGGAACTTGCCCTTGTTGGGACACATTTACATTTGTAAGGTAAATCTCTATCTGTAAAAGGTGCCTCCCTCTCTGTACCAGGAAGAAGAGAGATGAACTTATCCCTAGAAACTCTTAATGGGGAAGGCAAGAACTTAAGTTGGTTGCTGTCTGGCAATCTCATGTAACTGATGTAGGGTGGTGGCTTCTGACCTTTACTTAATCCGATTTGATTCTTGTCTAAAAGTCATGGGATCACCCAATGACCAGACCCCACCTGCACTGATACCACTTTAACTTTTTTTCATGTTCTTTCCTTTGTCTTCATAAAGAGATGACTCACATACCTATGCCTTAAATTTAACCCTAACCCTCAACTCGGGGCAGCAGCAGGAGCTCTGACTGCCCGTGGGTCCTGTCCCCACACACCAGCTCTGCCTGCCCATGGGCTCTGTCCCCATGCCAGCGGGGCAGCAGAAGCGGCGGCAGCAGAAGCTCTGACTGCCCATGGGTCCTGTCCCCATGCTATTCCACACTATTCTCTAAATAAAAGAGCACTACTGCCAGATCTTGAGAGTCTAAGAAATCTTTCTTTCGACTCCTCGGCTCACCGACCCCGCATCACCATGGAGTCAAACAGCTAAGCTTACCCACCTGGATTCTTTATCATCTCCTCCTCCTTCCTGCAAGCAGCATCCCAAGGCTGAACGCAGGCTGGTGGGAAAGCTCTGACCAGCAAGGCCACTGACTCCCCCCACCATCTACAAGCAGCCACATTCTTCACAAACCTTTAAAACCCCTCGCCTCCCCTTTTTCTGGGAGACAAGACAAAACAAGACAAATTTGAGGGCTCACTCTCATCTCCCAGCTGATATCATCCAAAATAAAAACCCTTTCCTTGCCATAACCCTTGAGTTTCAGTTTTTATTTGGCCCCTCTTGTGTGGCGGGTAAGGCACCTATGTTTGTAGGTGGTAACAATCGGAGTATCAGGAAAAGGAGAGACCAAAAAGATTTCTGGAGCCCTTGACCTGTGAAATACGAGTGGAAATGCTGAAGCATTCTTTACTGCAGGTACCAGAATACCCTGTTCCCCTTCCAGTGAGGGACATACTATCTCAGTTAGGGGCCTCAATCAGCTGGGAACCAGATAAAATAGAGATTCAAGTCCCTAAAAGTCGGGGAGGTGAGCTTATGGCCCTCTTACAGGATACACCAGCACCTGAGAAGGAAGAGATTCCCCTGAATGTTTTAAGCCAAGCTAACTCAGAATTATAGGCACAAGGACAGGTGGGGCGAGCAGCCAGTGCCACAGCAGGAAAGGTACAATTGAAGCAGATAGATCACTGGCTCCAGTAAAACGATACCCCTTGGAGCCAGAAGCCATGAAGAGAAATCTTTCCTGTAATCAAGAGGCTTTTAGAACAGGGATTGAGCAGGCCATGGAGACTCCCAGGGATCACTCCCATGTTACCTGTTAAAAGGCTGCAAGCAGGGGAACACAGATCTGTTCAAGACCTTAGTGCCACAAATGGCATACAGTACTGGATTTTTAATAGTAAATATATTCATTTTGCTTCTGGCACAGAACTCCTAAAACTCTTATAATTTCCCATGTAAGAGCCATGGAGGCATCTCTTGTTATAATAATTACTTTATTCCTCAGTTCCTGAAATAACTCCAGAGCCATAAAGGTGAAATGAGTGTCTTTTGTTATTCCTAACAAGCTCCTTTCAACCACACCTGTATTTATGTTAATAAGGTGACTTTTGGAAAGCCCCTAAGGGTGTGGGCTGGTTGCCAGGGAAACCAATTGTGTGATTTGGGGGTTGGAACTTTCAGCCCCCTCTCTCTCCCCACACCTGGGGAGAGGGGCTGAAGGTTGAGTTCACTGGCCAATAGCCAATGATCTAATCAACTATGCCTATGTGATGAAGTCTCCCTTAAAACCCAAAAGGATGGTGTTCAGAGAACTTCGGGGTTGGGGAACACGGAGAGATTCAGGGAGAGTGGCACGCCCAGAGAGGGCCTGGGAGCTCCATGTCCCTTCCCCATATATTTTGCTCTATGCATCTCTTCCATCTGGCTGTTAAGTAAAGTGTTTTCCTGAGTTCTGTGAACCGCTCTATCAAATTAATCAAAGCCAAGGAGCGGGTTGTGGGAACCTCTGCTCTGTCGCTGCTTGGTCAGAAGCACAGGTGACAACCTGGACTTATAATTGGCATCTAAAATGGGAGGCGAAGGGTAGTCCTGTGGGACCGAACCCTTAACCTGTGGGATCTGATGCTATCTCCAGGTAGACAGTGTCAGAATTGAGCTGAATATGTTAAGCTTCTCAGCCGGTAAGGGATATAAAGTGTCTAAAGGGAAGGCACAAATATCTAGAGACTAAAGTATGTGGGGTTCATCATTTCCCAAGAGAGGAAAATGGCAATATGTCAACTTGCTCCACCACAAACTTGTAGGGAGCTAAGAGGATTCTTGAGGATGGCTGGTTTTTGCTGCATTGGATCCCTAACTTTGGATTAATTGCTAAGCCTCTCTATGACAAACTACAGGGGCCAGAAACGGACCCCTTTGAATGGGATAAGCTATGTGACCAAGCTCTCAATAAGCTTAAAAACTTGCTAATGGAAGCGCCTGCACTGGCCTTACCAGACCTGAGTAAAACATTTCATCTACATGTTCATGAAAGAAAGAGATAGCTGTAGGAGTGCTAACCCAAATGTTGGGACCACTAAAAAGACAGGTAGCCTATTTCCCAAAGCAGCTAGATACCATGGTGAAAAGATGCCCCTCATGCTTGAGAGCTATATCCGCCACCTGCCTCTTAATCAAGGAAGCAGAAAAACTGACTATGAGCCAAGCTTTGATGGTATGGACCCTGCCCCTCCCCCCCATCCCCCATCAAGTCTCTATAGCCTACTAGAGACTAAAGGACATCTAAAGACTAAAGGCTATCCCAGAATAGAATACTATAGCATCAAGCTATACCAGTGCATTCCCCTGATGAAGTAAGGGAAGCCACTACACAGGGTTACCAGTGGTCCCCAATAGTCAAGGGCTGGATGATAAACAAGGGAAGATTTGGGTCCCCAAACAAACAGCTTGTGGGCTCCTGAAGAGTGCTCATGATTCTACACATTCTGGAAAAGAAACCTTGTACCTATGGCTGATGAAGGTCATAAGCACCCCAGGCATAAAAGAACTTATTGAAAAAATATCTGGACAATGCGTTTATTGTCAGAAGAATCATGTACAAATCACATCTCCTATACCTCCCCTGGCGAAAGCAACTCAAATTTGGGGAACTTTACCAGGTGAAGACTAGCAAGTTGATTTTACTGTTATGCCCACAACCCCTGGAGGGTACAAATGCTTCTTGGTGTTTGTTTGTGGATACATTTACTGGATGGATTGAAGCCTTTCCCTGTAGGTCAGAAAGGGTGAATGAGGTAACAAAAGTGCAGTGAAAAGAAATAATTCACCAGTTTGGGTTCCCTAGATCAATTCAGAGCGACAATGGGCCAGGTTTTATATCAAAAGTAACCTCTGAAGTAGCCAGTTTTAAAAATTAAATGGAGGCTATATGCCACGTGGAGACCACAAACGTCTGGAAAAACTGAGCGGGTCAATCAAACTTTAAAGAAAACCTTGGCTAAACTGTGCCAAGAGATGTAGGAGAATTGGCTAAAATTACTGCCAATAGCCCTCACTCGGATAAGGGGAGTTCCAAAAGACAAACTGAAGGGTAGCCCCTTTAAAATGACCTACGGGAGGCCATTCCCTAAAGACTCAGATTCACCCACAAACGCAGACTCAGAGGTTTCCATGCCAATCAAACACATAATCAGTCTGGATCAGGTAGTAGATGCACTGAATAAATATGGAAACTTCTGTCTTCCTTTGCCTATGGAGGTCAAGCTCCACCCATATGAACCAGGAAATTGGGTCTATCTTATAACTTGGAAAAGCAGTTTGTTCCAACATCAGCTAAATCCTATTTGGGTAGGGCCTTGCTTGCATTTGATGATGAAACCACACACTCTTCCCTAAAATTAGGAGGACTCACTCCTCGGATTCACCACACACAAGTAAAAAAAGGCGCCCACATCTGAACATCAAGAGAGATCATCACAGGGGCCGCCGGCCCGGTGGCAAAGCAGTTAAGTTCGCATGTTCCGCTTCTTGGCAGCCCAGGGTTCGCCGTTTGGGATCCCTGGTGCGGACATGGCACTGCTTGGCAAAAGCCATGCTGTGGTAGGTGCCCTATAAAGTAGAGGAAGATGGATGCATTGTTGAGAGTTTAGCTAAGCTACTCCACGGTACTGCTGCCTCTGCATCCATTTTGTCTGGCCAAGCGGCCTATGGGGGCCTTAAACTGACACTAGCCCCTCAAGCAAGCGCATGCCCTAAATAATAGCCTGCAGAGTTACAGGTAACTGTAAGTTCCTGACATGACTGTCCCAACAAGCCTTGTAATAAGGTCTCCTCCGCCTCCCAGGGCCTTCCCCATGTGCACCCCTTAGATAAGACCCCCATGGTGCTTACCAAAAGTCCACTCTTTTTAGTATGAATAAACCAATCCAGGCTTAGCCCAGGAACCCCCAAGCACTCCATCCATAGGCCCTCATAAAACCAAGTACCCCAGATCCTGCCTCTCTCTGCCTGCACCCTTCCCTGACCTCCTCATGTGGCCCCTCGAGGCATGCCAAGTGGAAAACCAACCGGTACCTGTGTTCTACTTAACAAATGTCAATTTAACAAAGTCATAACATGCATAAAATTCATTATGTAGGAAAATGATAAATTTATCATTTTTCATATTGCCAAATATTACTTTTTGAAATGATTGCAATCTTGCTCCCCAATTACAGTATTTCATCATCAAATGCATGCAGAAGGAACTATCATTAGTTTTTCAACCATCTATTTCTATTCTCATTCACGGTCCTCGCACTGAATGAAGTGACTATGGCTACAATCATAAGCATTTTGTAAATCAACAAACAGACTACAAACACCAGAAACTGTAAAATCTACTAAAGGGTACAGCTTGAAGTGAGACAGATTTCTCCTGAATGACAAAGGAAATACTATCTTATAGCCATATATGTTGTGAATGTCCCATAAATTTGAAGAGACTAAAAAAAGTGATATGCAGATCCTCAAGTGACTGAGGTCAAAGAGTGGTCCATATATCTTGTTACCTTTGTAGTATAATGAAAAATGAACAGTATATAAATTTAGCCAGTATCTTAAAGAATAAATTCACCAAAACATTCAATGAGTGTGAAACACATCTTTTCAGAAAAATAAAACATTTTAAGCAAAGAATCACTGAAAATGAAACATTTCTATTTACTTATGTAGTTTCCAGAGTGAATACATTTATTTTTCAGATGTAACATATCGCCCTTCAACACACATCCAATAGTTGTAATTTCTGAAAATGAAGTCGGCCAGAGAGCACTGCAATCTCCTTGGCTCAGATGCCTTAATCCTTCAGTGCAGAACCTCAGCAGCCCACACTTTCAACATACCAGAGAGGGCTCTGGAAAGAAGCACTGGCTCAGAAAAGGAGAGTTGTACTTTCTGGGTGTATTGAGATAAAACAAGATGACTTCTCTCGTTTTACATCAAACACTAAATCTAAAGTAATAATCCTGACAAAGAATTGGCCAGTTCTGATTTTTATTTTCATATTTACTGCTACTGTACTGAAACAAATAATATTAACAGCTCAGTGTATATTTACACATGCCAAACATTGCATCTTATTCATAATCTGAGATAAATAATACAAAATGTAAATTAGTGATCTGAATTAAAGGTTCCAAGTCTTAAGTATTCAATTTTCCAGGAACAAAGAAAAAAAAATTATCAAATAGTGTAAGCCTTCTTTTTCATACTAAGACTATAAAATAAGGTCTTTTATAAATAAAGAGTACTTCTATCAAACACATATACAATACAAAATAAAGAACTGCATTAGAAACCCTTAAAAATTTTAAACACTTAAGCAACCTAGAAGTTGACATAAATTTCTGTAAGAGTGAACAATATTACAAACTAAAATAACTTATGACCATATCATGTTAACTCTTAGTGTACAGTACTAGATTATAATAAGTGCAATAAAAATGAACACAGAGGTCACTTTACGTAAGTAAATGGTGACTGTTCAAAGGACATTAAATACTTAATTTTCATAAAGTTTTTTGAGGTTTTCGCCTTGTAATAAATATGTAATAAATATCTTAGCACACTGTACATGTTGAGCACTTATCTTTCTCCATTTGAAAGTCTTTCTCCAGAGTCATAATGTCTTAGAGGCGTCCCAGTGCCTGGGGAGTGGGGATTTTGCAGCAAGTCCATTAACAAAGCAATCTTATTATCTATGTGCTCCTGGAGTTTATACATTTGCTGATCGATGTGGTCCATAAGTTTCTTCTCCATCAGTTCCATATTTTTAGAAAGAATCTTTTCCAAGTAGGAGCAAACAGGTTGCTCTTCCATTCTAAAAATAAATGTAAAAGTAATCATTATCTCTAATATTATACCCCAAACAACCAAACTATACTACAAGCAGTCAACACACATTGCTGACGTTTGTCTCCACAACTGTGCTCTATCTCCTTACGACACATTTCCAGGTTGTAAAATACATACACAACAGGCACCCACAATCCTGAATGCCCAAAGCATTCTTATTTCCTTAATTCGCTAAACATTTAAGCAAACAATTGACATGAGAATATACAAGTGAAGATGATACAATTTCTACCCTCAAAGAACAAGTCTTTAGAAAGGGTCTTTTTGATTCTGAGCTCCAAATCAAAACCGGTCTTGCCGAATTTCAGTCTCATGTATGTCTTCCAAGGACATCCCCAAGCAACCCTACAATTTAAACAGTCTTGTCGTTTTTCATCCACGCAACGTGACTAAAGTACCGAAAGGTTCTTTTCTAACCTACTACGAAAACATTTAAAAATGAATGTAGCTGGAATGGGCAAAAGAAAGTAAAAATAAAAAGTACGCCAGTTTTAAAGTTCACGATGAATGAACACTAGGACACTGAATTTCAGAGTGTAGTCCACAAACCCCTGGGGTCTCCATGACTTTCTCAGGGCTTCCGAGAGGCCAAAAGTAATTTTATAATAATACCGTTACTTGAACTTCTCATCCTCATATTCTCCTGAACATACAATGACATTTTCCAGAGGCTACACAATGTGTAATGTTATTGCTCTGAGGACTAATAGAATGTGTGGCTGTGTATTCTTCTGTTTCCTGGAATTTCCTAAGGTAGTAGGTTTAGTGTGTAAATAAATAGTTTTCTCAGAGATTAACTCAGTTTGTTCTCAGTACTTCTACTGTGGTCTTTCTAGCTATTGATTAAACACGCTACAATGCAACATATAGGAGAATGCAACCAAAAGCTAACATGGATTTATATAAATTTAAAACAATACCATTCTCACTAAACTTTCAGAAAGTATTTTTTTCATAAAAATTGTCAGCTTCCTATATAATGGGTTATTTTTAAACAAATATTTTTCTATAGCCTATATAAATAAAGGTTAGAGTCCTCAATTGTCTTTAAGATTGTAAAGACCTAAAAGTTAGAGAACCACTACTCTAGAATATATGAAGGTGTTTTTTCTAAAAAAAAAAAAAATAAAAACTCTATATTTTCAAATAACTGTAGATTCACAGGAAGTTGTAAAGATTACTAGAGTTCCCCAGTACCCTTCACCCAATTGTGCCAATGGTCCCATCTTACCTAACGACGGTATAATATCAAAACCCAGAAATTGATGCTAGTACAGTGTGTGTATCCCATTTTATCACATGCATACACAGTAAGTAAATGTCACCACAATCAAGATGCAGAAATATTCCTTAACTACAAAGATCTCCCTCCTCCTACTCTGTTTTCACCTCCACTCCCCTAATCCCCTCCATCCCTAATGCCTGGTGACCACTAACACGGTCTCCATCTCTATAATTTGTGTCGAGAATGTTGTACAAATAGAACCGTACAGTACATGACCCCCGAGATTCTCTTTTGTCACTCAGCATAATGCCCTTGAGAGCCATCCAAGTTGTTGTGTATATCAACAGTTCCTTTTTATTGCTTATTAGCCTCCTGTGATAGAGATATACCACAGTTTGTTTAACCATTCATCTGTTTTTGATATTTCGGTTGTTTCCAGCTTTTGGCTATTACATACAAATAAAGCTTCTATGAACAACCATGTACAGGTTTTTGTATGGACATAAGTTTTCATTGCTCTGAGATAAATGCCCAGGAGTACAACTCCGAATCACATGGTGACTATACGTTTAGTTTTCAAGAAAATGACAAAACATCTTTTAGACAGGCTGTATCATTTTACATTCCCACCAGCAATGAATGAGATCGTTTCTCCACATCCTCATCAGTATTTGGCATTGTTACCATTTTATAAACTTTTTATTTTTAGCCATTTGAATAACTGTGTAGTAGTATCTTGTGGTTTTAATATGCATTTCCCTAACAGCCATAAGTCAATGTTGATCACCTTTTCACGTGCTTCTTTGCTATTTGTATATAGTCTCTGGCGAAATGTCTCTTTATGTCTTTTGCCCATGTTCCAATTAGATTATTTTT